>NW_014577710.1:168897-170899 GCF_000485595.1 Priapulus caudatus
AGGTGTAGTATTACTAGTAACATTCGCCATGTTCCTTTGGTACACGTACTTTCACTGTGCGTAGTTCACATACCTATATAATATATATATATCCGTTTTAATAGCTCAAGCTTTTGGTGCCACCATTAGTTCTTTCTAAGATATGTGGCTTTTCATGTTGTGTACCAAGTAATGGTTGGTCAGATGTTATATTATATAGGGCACAAGCGTATATTTTAAAATAATTAACTAATCAAAGTTCCCACGTTTGCAAAATGTTCTGCATATATATATAGATTATCTATTAACACACAGTGTCATTTTAAATAAGGATAGTAATTTAAATGATTTACTAACAGCATTCCACTGTGTACTATTTTTCTAATAGGTTATCACTGTTATCTTGTTATTGTGTGTGTTTATTCATTAACGTGCTGTATCCTGTTTCCCACGTCAAATTTGGCTGTTGACATATTACAGGGCTTCCAACTCTCACGCATTCGGCGTGAGACGCAATTGAGGCTAATCTCACGCGCTCTTTCCGGCCGTTAGCGGAAGTGATCTGCTAATTCTCACGCATACAGAACCAAACAGATAAAAGCAGAACTACAATGTACTGCATTACATACATGTGTATGTTTAAAAACTCACTTTAAGTGTGCACCAGAATGCACAATTTCAAGCTGAAAATGCAAAAGCTCCCTGGTGTGGGAGGGGGCTCCCGATAAAAATAACGTGCCTTTTCGAATTTGTAAGGTAAACTACCATTATAAGGTCTATGGGACTACCTCTGCTTATTGGGTGACGTGGTTGGTATTTTGCCCTTCCAGTATTTGTGCATGCCAGTGACGAAAGATGGCGACTACGTGACGAGTGCACTATAGTGAACATTGCGCCGTCTGATTTTATGTTGAATTTATATTCATATTTATCTTCATATTTATATGCGTTTAACCGGTGGTGTGTGCTAATTTATCGATCTCTAGTAGTGAAACGTGAGAATAGGTTATATATACCAGGAATTATATGACATTGTAATATATTGCCTATGTATGGTGGGTTGTGTATATATACGTGGGAACATGCATGGATACTTTTAAAGTTATTTTTTCAAAATAAATTATTATATAATAACCATTCTCGACATAATTGCGCTGACAATTTACTTCTTTTCGTGCACTATTCTACACTATAGCGATGTGTGTGTGTGTGTGCGTGCGTGCGTGCGTGCGTGTGTGTGCAAAAACTGTGCATGAGTGCAAGCGAGCGTGCTAGTGTGTGCGTGTGTTTTTGTGCCGGCTTACGTATGTGTCGCTCTCAGACCTTTCAAATTATCGGCTCAATTGACACCTATTATACCTTATCGATATTTATTTTCATAAACTATATTTCGTAAAGATTTAACCCTATAGGTATGTAGCTAGGTGAGAAATGAGGGGAATGTGTATATTGGTGTATCTATGCAGTATTATTAGTAATCATTCAGCTCTGCAATGAGTCAACTCTCCAGCTAAGCTTAAATAACTATCCTCCGCACGTAGTGCAGTAGAGAATATTGTTTTCGTGCTAGTTTGTGTGTTTGTGTGTCTGTCCGCTCGATATCTTTGCAACCGTAAGAGGTAGACACTTCAAACTTGGTTCACATGTGCATCTTATGGAGCGCTGGAACCCTATTGATTCTGAGTGACCTTGACCTTATTATCATATAATAATTAAGTATATTGTCATTAAGTATATTTCCAACGCTGCATCATAGCGGAAGGACCGTACCATTGCTAACACGGGGCGGGGGTTCCAGGTGGTATTTCCAGTCGTGTTGTGTGTGGCACTGCACTGTAGAAGAAGCCAGTTCGTAGTTATGCATTTAGCATGCACATTGTACATTTGCAGATTTCATACAAATATACACGTACACAATTTCCCCATTTCCATTGGTTTAATTGCTTGTACAATGTATTTGGAGGCAGGGGCGGCGCCACAGGGGGGGGGGCAGGGGGGCGGTCGCCCCCCCTATCATTTGCAA
>NW_014577710.1:173393-174669 GCF_000485595.1 Priapulus caudatus
AGAAGCAGAAATGCACACTCCGACATACATGTAACTTGCAAAGCAGATATATTGATTCATGTTTAATGCACATTTAACTACATGTATATGAACAAGGAGGAATGTTAGACCTCTAACGTACCAGGGAGCAAAAAAACATCCATAAATAAATGACATCCCACAATGAATATCCTACAAAAACAAAACAAAAACAAAAAGTACAGGCAGATAATCGATCGGTTCAGTACAAAAAACAAACCAAGGTCAACGTCATCCATTACAAGTAGCAACCTCAGCCTACAAAATATCACAGGTGTAGTGATCGCGTATGCGAGGGTTCGCACTCCATGAGTGCCTTCTAGTTTACCCTGTGTGTAAACCGTAAATGTTCTCGGCATTAACTCGAGTTATTTTGCACCTTATGTATCACGAAGTATGTATGATATGTATCACGATTATGTATCACGAAGTGATGCACAGATTTACATGTATCATGAAATGATGCACGCATCTACATGTATCAGGGGGGTATGGGAGACGGGAGACTGGAGGGGAAGGAGAGTTTCCGGCTGAAGGGGTTCTTATATATATGGTACATAGTGAGAAATCAGCCTGAAGAGGTTCTTAATTTGGGAGGGGGGATATTGTGTACATTATCTAGGTAAAATTGGCTTTAATTAGTGAATAATTGACACTAATTAATTAACCAACTGCTTAATATTGAAAATTATATGTCTGTTTAAATTCATTTGAGTTAATTTATTTATCACCTTTAATTTTCTTATCATATTAAACACAATGGTTTGTTTACACATATTTTCCAATTGAACTGATTACTGAATAGTAACTCTTGACAATAGAAAACAATATATATTGTATAGTTTCAGAAAATATTCACACCATCCTCCCCCTCAATCTTCTGTATCGTCAAAATCAAGCCCCAACATTTACTGGAAAATGACATACTACATAAGTTCTGTACGAATAAACAAGAAGTCGCCCTAAAGACGCAACGTTAGAATTCTTCTTATAATCTTCTACTATAAACGTGGCATACGTAGCAGGGATATCCGCTTCTATTTCTACTCCCTCGCTTTCCGCGTCGAACTCCGTAATGTATATATATATACATACTAGCTGCTGGTACCCGCTGCGCTGGGTAAAATCGTGCTACTAATTCATACTACTAATAATGGGACACAATAGGAACATTGGGTAAAAATCGACAATAACATTGCACACAATATGAATATTTAGTAATCAGTATAATAAGATATAATAAGCATGGGAAAAACTG
>NW_014577710.1:175434-176216 GCF_000485595.1 Priapulus caudatus
ATGAATTTGAAATAAAAATGAATTTGAAATAAAAATATCCGTAGCCATCTCGGCCACCATACTCTAGAGAGCGCATAATTATGCACTCAAAATGGAGAGGGGCGGGCCCGCGACAGATGTGCATGGTAAAATCCAATCTAAGAATTTGACAGTGGTCGCAGTATTCTGCCACATTTCTCCACATATGCTAACGTACATGGAAATTGCGCTCGCGTCGCTCGCTCCCGTTGCCAGCCGAGATAATTTTCTTCAGCTAATCTTATGCACTCAGAATGGACAGGGACAGGCCCGAGACAGATTTGCATGGTAAAATCCGATCTAAGAATTATATTTTGGTTGCAGCATCCTGCCACAATTCTACAGCTATGCTAATGTACATGGAAATGGCGCTCGCGTCGCTGTCCGCCATTGCCAGCCAAACAAATTTTCTCTGGCCGATCGGATGTCTCTCTCTCTTTCACTATTTCTTTCTCACTCTTGTTCTCTGTCTCATGGCGGGCGCTCTGAGTGTCGGATGCTCTAGACAATAGACCTTTGTGAAACGCCCACTGCAACTCCTCCGATATTTAGCTAGCAATGCGGATGTTACCCAACGGGGCTTTGTGAAACGCGGCTTCTGTGAACGTATGTTTCGTGAAAATACACACCTTTCAATTTTTTGACTAGTCAGTCAAAGGGCTTGTTGATGGCAATTCCACTTGACAATTTCATAGGCCATTTCAATTGGAAGCTCTGCATAATGGATTGTTTTTCGGAACCCCAAAGAAAATGTCTCCCTCTTA
>NW_014577711.1:0-2192 GCF_000485595.1 Priapulus caudatus
TCCACCAGCTTCTCCTGTCCTTATGATCCACCACGTCTCTTCTCCCCCTCCTCCTCCACCAGTTTCCCCCTCCTCCTTCTCCAACACCTCCCTTCTTCCCTCCTCCTTCTCTACCAGCTTCTCCCCTCCTCCTTCTCCACCACCTTCTTCCTTCTCCCCTTCCTCCTCCACCAGCTTCTCCCTTTCTTCTTCTCCGCCACCTTCTCCCTTCTCCCCTTCCTCCTTCTCCACCAGCTTCTCCATTTCCCCTTCCTCATTCCTAGCCTATTGAGTCGGCCCATACGGCCGCCGTGCGTATAGCCATATTGAATCTTATCCACACGGCCGCCGTGCGTATAGCCATATTGAATCTGGCCCACACGGCCGACGTGCGTATAGTCACTTCCATCACTAATGCACTATCGCTCATACTCATAGGGTCTATGTCCCCCAGAGATATACCGGTATACCGGAGCGTACCCTGGTCACTATTTGATATGGTTAGGGTTAGGATTAGGGTTAGGGTTAGGGACATGTTTCGGGTTAGGGTTAGGGTTAGGGAGTAGGCGACTCACTAGACTCGTTAGTGGAGTAGGCGAGGTACGGTCCGGCATATTAGATAGTACCAGGGTACGTTCCGGTATACCTGACCGTACCAAAGTACGTTCGGCATTACCCGGGGGACATAGACCCTCTCAGCATCACTATCAGTATCACTACTCACTATCACTATCAGTATCGGTGAGAGGGTGGTCTATGTCCCCCGGGGTACTGCCGGAACGTACCGGCTGCCGGCTGCGGGGTTCTTTTCTAGCTGAAACTTGCTGTATAGACTAGCTAATGCAGTGCATTGATTCAATGGTAACTACTAACTTACCTTAGTCAGACAAGACAGCAAAAGTTAACTAGTTGTACTGCTGATAGGGTCTATGTCCCCCGGGGTACTGCCGGAACGTACCCTGGGTACGGTCCGGTATACCGGAACGTACCCTAGTACTATATTAATTATTATTATATGCCGGACCGTACCTCGCCTACTCCACTAACGAGTCTAGGGAGTCGCCTACGCCTACTCCCTAACCCTAACCCGAACCCGAACATGAACCCGAACCCTAACCCTAATCCTAACCCTAACCATATCAAATAGTGACCAGGGTACGTTCCGGTATACCAGACCGTACCCAGGGTACGTTCCGGCAGTACCCTGGGGGACATAGACCCTATGAGCAGTAGTACTAGTAGGCCTAGTATTGATGGCTATAATATAGCATAACAAATGACATTATTACAGTTACAGTTATACTGGTTCTATAATCAGGGATGAGATTCCGCGGAAATCCGCGGATTTGACAGTCCCAGGGGTCGATTTTGTGAAACGTCTAAATTCGTTGAGAAAATTGGTGGGGGGGGGGTGTAACAATGTAAAAATTTAAATTATATTCCCTCAACAGCACCTGACTGTAGACTGTAGAGTGTAGACAGTAGACTGACAGCGAAGTATACAGTGTATCTGTTTTTGTGTACCAGAACAGAAAATCCTCATTCACAGGCTGCAGTAGAGGGGCAGACATTTGAGGTAGCTGATCACGTAACGACCATGCTTGGCCTGGGGGCCGGGTTTACATGTTTCTGTGTGCATGTTGTGTGCATGACTATGCACTGATTGTTCCATTCGCATTGGATTTTTTTCATTCAAATCTCGTCGCAGCAAGGCAGCTTATGTCTGATTGATGTCTGTATTATTGATAGATCTGAGTCTGTCGACGGACGTTCTGCTTGGAAATTACGAAGGTCCGAGCGTGAAATCGGCAGGTCCCAGACCTCGGACTTGCAAGCCCTATTTTCAGCCCCCTGATTTCCTATTCATAGTTCGTTTGTTTCTTTTGACAACTTGAAAAAGTGATTCAAGAGTCTCCTATAAATAATGTGTTTAGAATAGCTTAGAATGCACCAAATTGCACCATTCTTTTAAAAAAATTCCAGGGGAACATGTCCCCAGACCCCCTACCATGGCGATGACCTACGGTCCTCGCATTTCTCGCTCCTCTGTTTGCTAATTTCAATTTCAGCTGAAAATTAAATTCTCCAATCTCATCCCTGTATAATAGATTATAAACAGATAGTGTATCAAATAAGAAAGAAAATTTAATATTTACACTACCAGGGTTCTCCCCAGGATGAAATTCAAACAGGGGGGAGGGAAGGGGGAGGGG
>NW_014577711.1:3268-6848 GCF_000485595.1 Priapulus caudatus
CAGGTTAACTTTTGTACTGTCTTCAGTACATGCGTGGTAGGGTAAAAATACACGCGTCGAATGTCCTGGTCGAACGGCAATTCTTGACGATCGATTCCCGCGCTGGCAAACTTTTATTGTGGTGGAATTTAAACGGGGCGGAGGTAATTTAAACGGTGAGCAACGATTCAAACAGGGGGGAGCTTTCCCAAACGGGGCGCAACAATTCAAACAGGGGGGAGTTTTCCCAAACGGGGCGCGCGCGCCCCGTTTGCGCAACGTAGGGAGAACCCTGGATATGAATCTGGACATTTTTTAGAAACAAATTTAGCATTTACTTGCCATTGCTGTGCTACATCTTCATGTGTTTGTGGTTCATTTCAGACATTAGGATCAGCTTTTAGTGATCTGCAACCCATCCAACGACCGAGGGCCAGAACAATATCAACAGGTTTGTCGATGAAGTTAGAATGTTGACTCTTTAATCCTGGTGTTGCCTTTGCTCTTTTTTGTGACTCCCACAAGCTGTCTCTGTGTGGTGCCCACACACCTAGTGTCTTTCAGGTGAATAACAGGCCTGCCTCCCATTCCAGAAGTTGTGTTAGTGTAATAGTTATCGCATGTGTCGATGCACCATAAGTTCTATGCACTTCATTAGAATTGATGTCACAAAAACTGATGTATAACTCTTTATTTGCTGCTGCTTTGTTTAAAGTGTCGGAAGCAGAGTTATTAGTACCTGGTTGCATATATTCCATTTTATTG
The DNA here is from genome assembly GCF_000485595.1 of Priapulus caudatus. Classification (NCBI taxonomy): domain Eukaryota; kingdom Metazoa; phylum Priapulida; class Priapulimorpha; order Priapulimorphida; family Priapulidae; genus Priapulus; species Priapulus caudatus. Next base: position 4,013 of record NW_014577711.1, read on the forward strand.
GTAAACATTGTATTTAGTATGTGGTGGTAATAATTGTGAACATATATTCCATGCCATTACTGTGCGGAATTTGACTGTTTGTGATTCTGCACTATTTTTTAAATGTTTTAGGTATTCCCCCATGTTGTACTGAGATGGCTATAGTTTTTAATGGAGCACGATGCACTTACACCCACAAGTGCCTGTGAAGTGAAAAATGGAATGATTAGTGTTTTTGCATGAAAACTGAGATTGTATCTTTACTTTCTTCTCTTGTTTCAGGTGTCAACGTTGCCTCGAGGGGACTACCGGCTGTATTCAAATGGGATGGGGGTGGCAAACGTGTTTTTATCTCCGGCAGCTTTGACAACTGGCAGACTAAAATACCGATGGCGAGAAGGTAGATAACATTGCGTGCGTGTATCATTGCAGGCACAACAATATCTGCACACGCACTCCCAACCGTGTTCAGGTGGGATGGGGGCGGCAAAAAAGTCCTTATCGCAGGCAGTTTCAACGGCTGGAAAACGAAAATACAAATGGTGAAAAGGTACGTGCCATGTGCAATAAAAAACAAATGTATCCCTCCCGGGCATGGCTTTCTGGGGTGTTTACTTTTCTTTGCACTGGCATGGTTGTTCGGCTCTACTGTTCTTTTCATCTTGCACTGATAGTGGTGTAAGAGGTAGATGTTATATACTTAGTTATGCATGTAGCACTGCTAGATTTCTATAGGGACTATCAGGGATGGGAATTTTTTGCATATTGCAATTTTCGGTGTTTTTGTGGTCATCAGGGCCATTGTTGAGATCAGTATAAATGTGAGTATAAACATTTGTGGAGGGATGGGTAAGAAATTAAGAATATGTAAATTAATGCTGAGATAGTGGTCACCAGAATGCACCATAATGCATACATTTTTCAAAATTATTTTGATGGGAATTGCCCCCCCCCCAAAAAAACTCATTCATACCAACTTCACACACTCAATTGGCAGTATTTGTAGTGGTTTATTTCTTAGGTGATTTATATCGCTGATATATATAGACATTTAAATATGCTTATTCATATATGTACACATACGTGTGGGCCCATGCCCACACCTGTACATACATTTTAGATATGTAACCTTAACCATTTGGTGGTGTCGGTGGATGGGGCAAATCACGTTGGCTCTGCAGATTTAACCATTAAAGGCATAATAGGCCCATTGATTATGCAATGTCGACGAATGCTAGAGTAACTGGCACCTTGTGTAGTTAATAAGTACATAACCTTACATCCAAACGCGTATTAGCTTGTCCAATATCACTGCTGGTTACTAAGAAATGTCTAATTGAAATCCGCGGTCAAATAAATCAGTTGAATATCGCAGCCGCCGAAGCGGGTGTGATACAGATTATAGTGCACCGGACATTTTCGCATGCATGCTCGGACGTACGCAATGCTATCATCAATGATTTCGATTCTTGTGGTCTGAGTGCGCATTCCGTACGTTATGGTTTTACTCTTGAGAATATATGAACATACGAAGATCTTGAGATTACAAGCAACATATAAATGTGAAAAAGAATCACGAAGCGTCTGTGTTTATTACGTTCATGCAGTATCTCTGCGCACTGGTAGATCATCTCCAGCTGTTACCGTTCAGCTGCTTGAAAGCTCTTGCCGCTGTATTGCGCTTAGCTGGCATGCTAGCGATAATTGTAATGAACGTGGAATCCATGTACGAAACAGGTACCACCACGTGCACCTCCATTTCATCTGGCGTCCAAAACATACGGGCCGAACAAATGTTTTACGTCATCACTTGACTCCTGGATGACATTTACGGCACGTAAATGATAGGTTGATAAATATCTACAACCGATTTCAAGTCTTGTTTGTAATGTAACCAGCAGTGATATTGGACAAGCTAATACGCGTTTGGATGTAAGGTTATGTACTTATTAACTACACAAGGTGCCAGTTACTGTAGCATTCGTCAACATTGCATAATCAATGGGCCTATTATGCCTTTAAACAATATTTTCACCGCTAATGCTTTTCTAAAACAAATGTTACACATTTTTATTAATTCTTAGTATAGTACCTAGTTTTATGAGCCTTTCTATAATTCCTGGGTTTCAGATTTTATTCAGACTGACCAAACTGCATATTTGACTCCCTTCATCTTGGGCCAACACTTGAAAATATTGGGAATAATTGGGCAGGGTAATACTGGCAAAAGTAAATCCTATACTTTTGCCATTTCCTCTGATAATGCATGGTTATTTCATTTGTATATTTTAATTATATATTGTAGCATAGAATTGTTTTTACTGTTTCAGTTCGAATATTTATCTGGTAACTGCTGTTGTATAGAAGAGGTTGCGAAATTTACTGTAGTCTGGTACCGTTAGTGTGATATTATCAGATATACTCATGAACAATTGGTTTGCAACAGCAACTAATGCAATTTCATATTCAATAACATTGCCACCTAGTCATGATTTTAAAGGGACACATGATTCTAGGTTACTTGCATATTTTCAGTTAAACTAGGTTTAAATTATGCTACATTACAAATTTTATTGTTCAATTTTTAGCTCATCTGACATAGTCAGATGCAGCTTGTAGAATCGCATGACCGTCCGTCCGTCCGTCCGTCCGGTCGTCCGTCCGTCCGTCCGTCAACAGTTGGGCACAAATCTTAACCGCTTGACGTACGGTCACGATATTCGGGTCGTTGGGGGGGATCGTCAAAACGAGTTGGGATGTCGAAGCTGGGGGTCAAAGGTCAAAGGTCAAGAGGTGTAAAAGAAGGGGGAACATTCACTCCTTAACTTAAAGTGATTACGTCACCGTAAATAGTAAA
>NW_014577711.1:7150-30012 GCF_000485595.1 Priapulus caudatus
CTAACAAACTGTGAAGTACATCTCGGACGCACGACTGAAATTTTACCGTTTATAATCGTTAGCAACAGACCATCAGACTGAGGCCCCAGAGCGCTCTGCGGCGTCTTGTTATTAGGAATTTGGGTTTGTAAATGTACACTCATGGCTTTTGCGCATGCGCGTGATTGAATGATCCGACACGCGCCGGCCGATCGTGGACCCGGGTTGATGGCGCTTCGCAGCGGTCGTCCAGGGTGTCGGGGAGGGTAGGCTAGCCTTTTACTTTATAGAGTACGTCTATAGCTCAAGCAAAAGAACATTCCTCGGAAATGTCGAGGCACGCTAAATATATGCAACACACACAACTGAATTTTTATGTAAAAATTGTATTTGGGGGTATTTCTCAATACCACGAAGAGTGTAAAGGAAAATGTTTCCCACAAGTCAGAGCAACAATATGCACCAAAATCGCGTGCCATGATTTTTAGGCTCACATCTGACATAGTCAGATGCAGCTTGTAGGAATCGCATGATTGTCCGGCGTCCGTCAACAGTTGGGCACAAGATCTCTATAACTGCTCGACCGTACGGTCACGATATTGGGGGCGTGGGGGGGGGGGGTAATCTGAAAACGGAGTTGGTAGTCCGAAGCTGGGCGCGTCAGAAAGCTGTTCAAAGTCAAGAGTGTAGTAAACGAAGGGAACAAATTTGCTCCTTAAGCTTAAGCATATAGGACGGAAATGACACGATGCGGCCACTAAAGTCTAAAACGGCTCTCGACGTAGGCTTGCTGATAGGTCGGTGTATAGATCATGGTACGGACAAAGCCATCACTCGTGCACGACAGGAAATGGAGGCTTACAGGTCAAGCGTCAATGGGGCACAGGGCAGATCTTAGACATTTTCTGAGGACATGGTTCTGACGGAGCGATTGAAACCTTTGTTTCAAGCGGTGAGCTTCTACCCATTTGTATGCTTTTCTGCAAAGGACCATGAAATGTACTTCCGTGACATGCGAAGAGTAAGGGTTCGGATAAACCTTTTGACCGCTCAAGAGGGAGCGGTTAAACATGGAATGTGATGACCTGTTAACCAAAGGACTGAACCTGCTTTGCTAGATTAGAGCTCGCGCCTCCGCCACCACCCTCTCCCACCTCCCCCCCACCCACCTTCCCCCACCCCCTCCCCCCTCCTCCCACCCTCCCCCACCACCACCACTACGCTCGCGCTCGACGCATATCCTCGATAACATGTTAATATAGCGAAGTCATTAAAGTTACACAGCTGTATCTTTACTACTGTACCAGTAGGTATAGCCTATCATAGATTTTAGATCTGTATTAGTAGTATCCTAGATATATGCTCTGAGCGCGAACGCGGTGGCAGGAGGGCGCACTTGATTCGGTTGCCAGTGAGTTTATCAGAAGAATACCTGGCTACAGTACATGTCAGTTGAGCGCTGTCGCTCTGCGGCACTTGTTTATGAAGTTTCATATTTACCGCAAAAAATGGGAAAACTGCCTAAAATTTAAATCGTATGTTTGGATTGAAAATATATGCAAATATAGAAGCATAACTCATAAAAGATGGCACTTAATATCAAACCTTGGCGTACTTTTTTGCAGCAGTGTGTTATTATTAAAACGAGTTTAAAATTAAATTATCTTGAGTTGTAATGGCAGAGAAATATCCATTTATACATAGACTATTGTGGCAGAAATCGAAACAGAAATTAGCATTTTTCTTCTTTTGACCATTGATTGACCGCCTGTCTACGAAATGGGTGAACGTATGTGAAACATCTACTGTTAGTACTCGCTGCAACATATCCATAACTAACTGAAACCACAAGATTGGTAAAATGTTCTGTGCAGCTTGAGAAATTGTGAGAAATTACGAGTTTACCACTTGTGCAATTAGTGTGCAGAACGTGGGAACGCTGCATACTGCATGAGGTCACTAAGCTGCGTGTCAAGAAACGCGTGGCGATGTGTTATGTTATCCCTTGTATAAGGCAGTGCCAAGAGATGTCCAATGTCGTCGGTCTGCTGCTACTGGCCTCAGCGTGTCCCATGACAGGTCCCACATCCGCATCTCCTTCTCGATGGTCCTGCTCCAGGTCTCCTTGGGTCTTCCCCATCTTCTCCTCCCATCTGGCATCCATCATCGTGGCGATGTAACGAGGCATAAATGCTATAAGAGGGTTGGGGCTGATAGATTCGATGAATACATAGAACAAGCAAGTTAGTTCATGTTTCTGACGTCATCAGTAAATGTATGTTTAAAGTTATTATTTCGAACATAATCTCGTGTTTTCCCAACTTTTGCGACACTTACCGTTATTGCTTTAGTAACAGCAGCTGTCTAGAAACGATAAAATGGCTTAGAACCTTTGTACTTAGCTATATTCTCGAAGACATACATGATTCGAATTTTGAATGTAGTAATGTGTAGTTAATTTGTCTAAATAGCAGTGAGATGTAAACATAATTGCACTTTCGTGATTAGCGCTAGGTCTATAACGTGCAAAATGTATCGGCAGAATATGCCAAATTGTGTGGCCACATGGTGGCAGTCCCTCAGATCTGATTGCATCTATTCAATGCCGTTTAAGTCGCTATCCAGATGGTATCGCGAAAATCATTGTCTTCGACAAGTACCAAGATGTCTCAGCCAAGGATCATGAGAGTATGCGGCGGGCTGGTGAAGTTATCATCGACTATATACTCTCCATTACCAGTTATCTGCCAAAAAGAGCTGCAATCATGAAGAGCAAGAACAACAAGCAGAGGCTGGCAAGCGTGTTGTGTACCTTCAATGTAGGAGAAAATGCAACAATGGCTACTCGGGACGATGGTGTATTTGGTCACGATGAAGCCGACATTACCATGATCTCCTATGTCCTTATGGCTGCTAACTATGGACAAGGCGTAATCTGTGTGCTTAGTGATGTACTGGGTGTATTGGGCACCACCAAGGCATGTGGCTGTCACAAAGAACATCTTTCATGCACGTCATACTGTATCTGCTCTGATAAAGCGAGCTGCTGCAATCCATACACTAAGAGACGAGATGCTCAGGCTGAAGATGAGAATTGTTGAATATAAGGATGTTGAGGGAGAGGATTTTGTGGAGGGTATAGATCATGAGGGTGAAGGCCATGTGGATGTTGAGAATAGTCTTTCTGAATCTGATTACCTGGATGATGAGTGGGAGTAAGCCAATGTTCATGCACTATGCACCATGACTGTGCCTACTGCAGCTAAATAATTTACAACCTACGTGTTAACAGGTGTGATCACATGTTTCAAATATGGCTTCTTACTGTTTTTCATCGCCAAATATGTCAAATGATATATGATTATCCATTCCTGCTCATGAATAAACTAAAATGTAATTTAGTTGAAATTTCCATTCATTGTTCATTGCTGAAAAGTAAAATTTGACCTTGACTTGCCGAACGTCAGAAATAGATTCTACGCACCTAAAACACCTATAAAAGATGTATTACACATCATTTTAGGTCAAGTGGTTAAAAAGTTTTGAAGATGGAGTCCAGCGGCCATTTTGGATTTGTGCAAATTACTAGAGTTGCCTAAAGTTGCCATTTGGGCAACCTAGCTTAATTTGTTTTAGAACTCCATATAAGTACAAATCAGCAAAAAAACATCATAGGAAAGAATATTTCTAGGTTGGGTATTGAATACATAAGAACGTCAAATCGACTATATATACGATATTTCCGAGCTAAAAATATACAAGAAAGCTACTCTTTCGGGATTGCTATCATGACTTTTTGTAATCACACTAGGCTAAGCTTCAAATCTATACCACTTCCGGCTGGTCCCTCTGAATGGTACATTTGAGCAGGTCTGGCCCATGGACTAGAAGCGCAACTTTGTCAGGGTGGTTGCACAATCATGCGGTCTCTTGTCAACGGTCAAAAATAAAGATTTCGAAAAACACTGTTTTATGACAAATGAGAATGCGTGATTGTAAAAGTTTGTAGTTAAATACCATGATTTTGGACTTACTATCATAACATACTCTAGGTTATAGTATCCTCTTAAGTGTTTCAGGTGTTAGTCCTAGTTATTGTGACAGCTATTATTTTAGCTGTTGGAACTATTTAAAATTTACAGGTTGCAGCCTCATAAGAATGCCAACATTGTAGTCTCTTGACATTTTAACTGCAAGATTAACGTAAAATTGGACTTTCATCCCAAATCGTCTGATTTATAATTTATAAAGATTACAAAAATGTTGTAGTCCGTGTGACTACAGCATCTTTTAAGTGAGTTATGTACCATGGTAACACACTGGCTGTAATATGCATGCATGTATCATTTAACGTGTGTGCACCAGTTGATTCAATTGTGTTTGTAGTACGGAGAATTTCATGACGATCATTGAACTGGCAGAAGGTGAGCACCAGTACAAGTTCTGTGTGGATGGCGATTGGAAGCATGATCCCAAGCAGGTACCATGCCTCAATCGCATTGATCGCTCAGTTCTAGAGATCTATTGGTGTCATGAAATCACTCGCCGAGCTTGACATATATTGCAGTGGAGCTTGCCAGTCATACCCCTGTGCAGTAATGAATTTTCAAACTCTTGCAAGTATTTTACTTACGAATTGTAGATTTGTAAAATTTTGTAGTGTAGGCTGTAGATTATATGGGTAACAATTAGCTGCAGTGTTTTGCATATGGATAAAATGTTCATTAGCGATTATTCTTTTTCAGCCGGTTGTCAACAACAATTTAGGGTCTGTTAACAATGTGGTGTCAGTAAAAAAGACGGACTTTGAGGTTTTTGAGGCGTTGGCAGTGGACAGTAGCAAAGATGGTCATGGGTTAGCTGGTGAGTCGACCCTGTTATTGCTGTTGTAGAAATTTTTTAAGTCCAATCAACACACACTCGTCTAGGTGAGCTGCAGTACTAAAGTACCTGTAGTCACATCACACGGAAATTCACTTATCTTATGAGCGAGTAAGTATTCATGATCAGCAACATTATCGCAAGTGGCCATGAACTTTTTCTTTACTTCTGCAGGTATTAGTGTACATCGGAAATTGTGCTCTATTCATCCTCTGCTATGATGCTATGCTGTTTCGATTTTGTTACTTGCCATTGTTTTGCTGCAATGTATATATGTGTTCCACCTTATGCAGCAGGGGTGGTGTCAGGGTCACCACCAGGTGAGTACTCACAGGAGATCCCAGTGAAGACAGCGCACGAGAGGTCATCCGGTCCACCCATCCTCCCCCCACATCTCCTGCAGGTTATCCTCAATAAGGACACACCAGTCTCGGTGAGTACCATAGTCAATGTGTGCATGTGAGTGGTCCTACCTTCAAGTGAGCTGGTGATTTGAGTGATATATCACTACATCTACTTTCACTGCATGCATGTTGTTGTTGCTGTTGTAGTTGTTGCAGTGGTGGTCGTGGTCATGGTGGTGGTGCAAGTGGCTGTGGAGGCGGCGGTGGTTGTTGTTGTTCTTTTTCTTTTTCTTGTTCTTCTCCTACTTCTTCTTTTCTTTCTCTTGCATTTGCTTTTGCTCTTGCTCTTGTTCTTCTCGTTGTTGTTGTTGTTGTTGTTGTTGTTCTTCTTCTTCTTTTTCTTCTCCTTGTGCCTGTTGTTGTTGTTGTTGTTGTTGTTGTTGGTGTTGGTGTTGGTGTTGTTGTTGTTGTTGTTGTTGTTGTTGTTGGTGCTGCTGCTGCTGCTGCTGCTGTTAAATGTTATTGTTGTTGCTGTTTTAATGGCTACTAGAGTAAACCACCCCACGTAATACTGCCAATCTCACTTATCACCTGGAAAATGCCAATGTACAGATCGCTTGTATCTATTTGTACGTAATTTAGCCTTGTAATTCCGCCCTTCTTTAACCGCCAACTGGCAACATTATGGCTATGTACAATCCTATATAAATGCATTGAAAATACACTTGTTATACCGCCATCGAGGGTGTTGGTTGGTATTGGTTGTTCAGTTTCTATGGTAACATACACACAGCACATCCACGCAAGTCCTATGTGGTAGCATTAGGCTATACATGTAGTACAGTGTATTGCATCACATTCACTTGCTAGTATGGTGCCTACGAAGCGACCTCGTGTTGCCTTGCAGGCTCTTGAAAAACGTGAAATTTGCAAATTTTCTAAAAAATATCCCCTGAAGTCACAGCAAGCAGTTGCCGATAATTTCACTGCTCTGTGGGGTAGAGAAATAAAAAGGCGAACTGTCGGAGATATCCTACAGGCATCTGACAATTGGGATGCTGATCTGTCTAAATCAATGCTCAGCTCAAAAAGATTGAGACCTGCTAAACACGCGGACATGGAAAAAGCCCTATTCTTGTGGTTCACGTAAACCAGGGCAAAAAATATCACCGTTACGCAGGATATTTTAAGGAAGAAAGCAATGTATTTTGGAGAACAACTTAAGATTTGTGATAATTTTACTTATTCTAGTGGTTGGATCAGTTGATTTAAGAACCGTTTTGGAATATCTAGTTGTAAAATTTGCAGTGAGAGTGCTGTTGTGGGCGCAGATGTGATTAAAACGGGAATAGAGAAAGCTAAAGACGTGATTAAAAACTATTCTTCACAGAACGTCTTTAATTTAACATGGATGAAACTGTGTTATATTTTGCAATGATACCAGACAGATCACTGACGACATACGGAAGGGACAAAAACAATACAAAACTGGCAGATTGTCTCTCGAGACAACCTAATCAGAGAAAGCGTACTACAATTGACCTCGACGTCAAAGTATTACACGTGCAGTACTCGACGTCAAAGCTTCAGCAACTGCGAGAGGAGTCTAACAAAGACGCCATTCTCTGCGCGTTGTGAGACGTCATCATAGCCAGATGGCCAGATGAGCGACGCGGTCTCCCAACCCCGCTCACAGTATATTGGTCCTTCCGAGATGAACTGAGTGTCGAGAACGGACTAGTCACGAAAAGTCAAAGAGTGATGATACCAGAGACCATGCAAGCCGATATCCTAGAGCAGATACACACTGGTCACCAGGGCGTTACCAAGTGGCAACTTAGGGCAAAATCTTGTGTGTTCTGGACAAATATTAACCAGGATATCGACAAGTTGGTGGCACAATGCTCAGCGTGCCAAAACGCACAAACCGAGCCAACCACCAGAACCGCTTCAACCACATGAGACAAATTTGTTCCATTTTGACGGTGCAGAGTATCTGGTACTGGCAGATTACTACACAAAATTTCCCGTAGTGAGGAAAATAGTGGGAGCATGCACAACAGGTGCAGTTGTCCAACTAGTAACATGGACGACCTGAGCATATCATGTCCGATAACGGCCCACAATTCGGCTCAGCTGAATTTAGGCAGTTTCTACAGTAATGGCAGATAGATGGCGTGACTAGTAGCCCCAGGTACCCGAAATTAAATGGATTCATTTAACAAAACGTGCGCACAGTCAAAGAAATCCTGAAGAAAGCTAAGGAAACCAGAGAGACATGATACAAGATTGCGTGGCACAGCTTTGCTGTTGATCCTGAGCGCTGCGCGCGGATGAGACGCGCAGTTCCGCGGGATATGCGCACGCGACCGCGGAGATGTTCAAGTATGAAGCGCTGTCCGCAGTGGAGACGTGCGCCAAATTCGAGGCCCGGCGCACGTCTCCACAGCGGTCAGCGGATGGTCTGTAGTTTTAGAAGATGACAATGATTATATGGACGATATTCTAGAAATTGGAAATTGTAAAACAGTAAAAAAATCGCTGTTCCTACGACGTGTAACAGTCGGAGAGCCTGGTCGGTTTAGCCCCAGATTAGCTGAATCAAAAAGATGAGAATTTAATGTGAACAAAACAAATATAATGGTTATATAAAATTCACAAACAAAGAAAGGATCGAGGGGATTAATAGGCAACCAAGTAATCAAAAAATGCACCAAATATTCATACCTAGGGGATTTAACACAGACTAACGGATACGTATTCGTTAGTCTGTGGATTTAATTAATGTTATAGGAGGTTATAACGCTATGATAAGAGTCGGAACTGAAAAATGTAGGTTAAGGGAAATAATTATGGGCAAAAGAGCAAAATTGTGAAAATCATACTATAGAAGCAAGAAAAATTATGCGAATACACAGTTTTACCTTTCTTCCTAAATAACAGTGAAACATGGACTAACTTAACTAAGGAAGAAGTAAACATGTTGGAGGATATCCAAAATGATCCAAGAGATGGCGCTGTGGCATGTAAACATTGGCTCCCGAAGCGAGTTTTTTTGCCGAAATGTTTTCTCTCTAAATTACTGAATGACGCAGTGAAAATGCGGATAATTTTCCTCCTAGATGCGAAATGCATCAGCCGGGCATTTCATTATTTACAAAAAGTAAATAGGCCGGCGAAAAACGGTAGGTACAGGAACCGTGGTAACGTCGGTCACGCCCCATTCATGTCCATCAACGAATAAGGCGGGGCTTATTGTGCTTACAGATAGGCGAAATTAGAACAAAAGGACTTAGCACTGTGCGCAAAACAGCGTGTTATATTCGTATTTGTGCCAAACTCTATCGTATGAAACCGTTCTAGCCTAGCAGAATGCCCTAGTTCCTGAGATCGGCGATTCCATGCTCGAATAGTATTAAACCTGAAAGGGATAATACAAGGGTGCGGCGTGGACTGTGATTGGAAGACACAAAGTGTCAATCCTCGGCATCATGGCCGCATCACGTCAAGGACAGATCCTGACCGAGCCCTACTGTGTGTTAGGACAACACCCATTGACAGTCAGTTGCCAAGCCCGGCAGAACTGATGTTTAACCGAAAAGTGGTTAGTAACCTCCCGGTCAGAACGTCGCCCAGCTATCAACAGTTGTACGATAGGGATAGGGTAGAGGAACGCCTCCAAGAGAGACAGGGTACCCAAAAACACTATCACAACCAAGCTGGAGCCAGAGAGTTACCTCCCCTTATGACGGGAGAGACTGTCACGGTACAGGATCAGCAAACTGGACTGTGGTTCCCTGCAAAGGTAATTCAAAAGTGCCAAGAACCACGGTCTTATATGGTGGAAACACCACACGGAAGAATCCTTAGGCATAATAGACAACAATTACGTAGTGTGCCCAAAGCAGGCAAGCAAGTCCACTTTGAGGACAATCCAGTCGTTGTGCCGCAGACTACACAGGCGCGGCCGCATCATAACACGACTGAAAGACCTGTGACCACCAAAACAGGAGTGGCTGTTAGTGGTAGAGCCAACAGTGACACGTATAGAACACGTTCAGGGCGGCATATTAGAACGCCGAAACGTTATTTAGACACCTAAAAATGGTGCACAGAATATGCATACAATAGTCTTATATTAAGCTATGATTTGTAGTGTGCATCATCGCAAGTCCGATGTTTTGCATTATAATTGAATCGTTATTCGTTTAGCTAACTGGCAAAGACGTGCAAAGCAATGAACATTCCAGTTAGCAGTGTTTTATCTGTGAACATTCCGGTTAGCGGAAAGCATTTATTTGTGAACGTCTTTGTGGCGACGAACGTTGTGTAAAAATGTTGAACATTATTCGCACAGTGCAAGGATATTTGCACAAGAATCATGACATTATGTTATAAGTTTTCAGTTCTTAGTCAGTTATATGGATACAAACCGCAGCAAGTAAAAATGTTGAACATTATTCGCACAGTGCAAGGATATTTGCACAAGAATCATGACATTATGTTATAAGTTTTCAGTTCTCAGTCAGTTATATGGATACAAACCGCAGCAAGGTTAAAAATTAAATGTCATAATTACGCATATGTTTAATTGTTATAAGAAACGGGGGATGTAACATTCCATTTGGAAAGGGGGATGTAATGATGTAACGTTATGACGTGCGTGCATGAGTGTCCGAGATTCTACGAGAGGCCGCGAGCATGCACGTACTCTCTCTCTGCTACGTGTGCTTGGAAGCGTGAGCTGTGTTTGAGGATGGCTCCTCAGAATAATAAATATTATACCAATTAACAACATGTGTTGATCCATATTATTACACCAGCCAATAATTAAATATCTTATTGTTTCAAATCCTGTGTAACAACATCTGTTAGCTACAACTGGTAATACTGGATGCAGGCCAGATAACACCTGAATAAGAAACATTTCTCACACAGAAACAAATAATTGTCTACTAAATAAAACACATTGCAACTAATTAGTTTATTCCTATTCCAACTATGGCCGATACCACATGCATCCACTACTATTGCTACTAAGAAAAGCTATTGTACTAAGCTAATCTAATCCCACTTTCTCTATAATATCTTCCCGTCTCCAAAACCATGGAAAACATATATAACACTACTAGCTTCCATTTGCTATGACGAAGTGCCTTTGTGTAAGATTGGGGAGAAGTATATGGCCTGGGTGAGGTGTCGCTACTATATGTATACTGGTTTTTCATTCTTATTTCAGTGCGAACCGTCTCTCTTGCCTGAACCTCACCACGTCATGCTGAACCATCTATATGCACTTTCTATAAAGGTAAATTATATATACATATCTACATTTAGATATATAATTGAGCCTTGTCCTTATATAGATATATATATATATATATATATATATATAGCACCACCATATCCATGATAGGTAATAACAAAGTAGGTGAAAGGTAGACCAATTGCCCAGATGTGCTTTTAAAAACAATTATGTCTACTCAAGAATTTGAAGCGAGAACATCACATGTACTCAAGCAGACTCCTGGGAATTCTATACACGCCATCATAATTTTGTCAGGCGTCCGACCAAACACGGGTCATAAGATCGGGTATGATCATGATCACTCATCTATGGAAAGCCATCCTCTTCAAAAATCATTTTCAAACATTTCAAATACACAATTTTAAATCAATTTTAAACATTTCAAATTAATTAATAAAAATGAAAATTACTTTATATTGTTTGAGAAATTTAAATTCAACATTTAAAATCAATTCACAGAATAACAAATCAATTTATTAACTTGCAAATTAATTCACAACTTTCCAAAATAATTGACTGATATACAAATTCCTTCACATCATTGTAAAAATTCATTTTCTAAACGTACAATTTATTTTCAAAACAACAAACCAATTTACTAACTTGCAATTTAATTGAGAACATGTTACATAAACTCACAAATGTTCAAATCTTGCTTCGTCACCCTAGCAATTGAAATTATAAGTTTGAAATTAATTTACAGAATAACGAATCAGTTGACTAAGTTTGAAATTAATTTATTACTTTTAACATTAATCACCAGAAATGCGAATCTAACTGTTGGTTTCAGAATTATTAGGTAACAAATGACAAATGTATAGCTTAAATTACAAATTAATCATACAGCTTAAATTACAAATTAATCATACAGCTTTCAAAACATATAAATGTTTACAATCAAAGAGCTCATTTAACAATCAATTTATGCAACTTCCAATCTATTCAAGACCTCTGAAATTACTTTACTAACGTTTACAATTGGCCGCCCACTCTGTTGTTTCCAGTCCGTGTGCAAATCTATTCAGGAAACTTTGAATCAATTCATAGGACTTGCAATCTATTCACTACACTTTCCGAACCAGCCAACTACAAACCAAACTCCAAATCAATTAATTCTAAAAGTGCCCGGATGCTTTACAGGTGATTATAGGCGAAATAGAGTAGTAAATACATTTCGTGTTTATTTACCTTTTTTTTTTATTGAGACGTTACAAGTGCCTGTGCCGGCGAACGCTTTTGCCAACCAGCAGAGCTATGTTTACACACGTGACCTGGACGTGACGTCACGCTGAACGCTCCTTGGGCAACACTGTCACTACACTGTAGTGTACAGCTGTAAACAAACACATCTTTCCCGCAGGGTGGTAAAAATCGGATCCTCCAATACTATAGCGTATCCATCCGAGCTGAAGCATCTGGGCACTTTTAGAATTAATTGATTTGGAGTTTGGTTTGTAGTTGGCTGGTTCGGAAAGTGTAGTGAATAGATTGCAAGTCCTATGAATTGATTCGAAGTTTCCTGAGTCCAGGCTAGGCGTAATGGTCATAATAGTGTATGCTTGTTTTTCGACATATATAATGTTTTTTTGCTGTTTCTGGTCAATGTTAGGGTGCTGATGCCAAATCCGATGTATGCCAGCTCGTAAGTGTTGAGCATTTTTTTCTAGAGCACAAAATACACCCGAAAATACACTTTTTTGTAAATAACGGCGATAATATTGTATTTAGACCCCAAGTATGTATGGAAATTAAACATTCGTTTTCTACCACGGGCATGCACAGGCGCACGATTTATTGATCGTCTGCTGTGCAGCTCCTACTACTGGCAGCGGTTGGCAGCAAGCCACGGGTAGACGGGTATCAGGCCTCACGCTCTGCTAGACAATGTACACGCTCTGCGACAAACAGTTCGGCCGCGAACCAGTCTAGCCAGAGGTGACCTTTCAGTGCACCCTGGGTTGCACGCTGGGTTAATGGGCTAGACACTGCATGACAGGTATCGTTTTAAGCACGAACACCGTAATAAAGATTTGATGTTTTGCCTTGCACTGACAATTGTGTATTTTGTAATTACAAATGTGAATTATAAGGCAGAAATGTGTGAAATGATGTCATGTAACTATGTGTGAGTACTATATGACCAATTCTAACACGACGAGTCGGGCTACTAGTACTAGCACTCTGGTTGTATGCGACCGGACCAAGCATTTACCCGACTAGGTCGGTCGAACGTGGGTTAGTGTCGAACCCTGGCGAAATGTAGTTGTAGATGTAGTTGTAGTTTAGTCGTAGAATTTTGTTCTATTTCAGATAAAGAATGGAGAAGAATTGTATAATATGTGGCTCTAGTGCACCTAAATTGACACATTCATCCAGGATAACTGCACTACGCCAAGCAAGCCATCAACGTGGCGATGACCTGGCCAGGAGACTTGCGGATGACGCTACCACATTCTTGTGTCACAAGAACTGCATAAGTACATACTGCTCCCCACACCACATCCAAAGACTCCTAAAGAAGAGAAAAAATGAGACACCAGCTGACTCGAGCTCGAGTTCCAAGCACTTGCGAAGCAATACTGAATGCAGTTTCAGTTTCCTGGAACACTGCCTCTTCTGTGGAGAGGAATGCCAAGTGGAGCGACCTCACAAGAATCCAAATAGATAGAGAGAGGCCTATCTTTGCAGAACTGCTAACAGAGAAGGACAAATCTCATTCAAAGAGTCAGTTCTTAGCCATGCAATACAGAGAAATGATAACTGGGGAAATGAGGTTGCATTCAGAGCAAATTCAGCTCTGAGTGACTTGCATGCAGCTGACGCTCGTTATCATAAAGAGTGCATGTTGAAGTTTGTCACAAACCGTCCTACTGCATTTACTCTGACTGATCATGACACTGCTCTAGAAAAACTCATAAAGGAGCTTCACTCAGATCCAACAAGAACTTGGAACAGTGTTGAATTGCATAAACTATACGAGGAGTTGGGTGGAAAACAACTGTCACGGCGTTCACTCATCAACTACCTTGGCAAGACCCTTCATCCAGACCTACTTGTTCTTTATTCACCAAGCGTGGCATCTATCCTTCTGTTCAGAAGCAATGCATCAGCTAACCTTCGGATCGTGGATGATGTCGAAGATGACTGCAATCAAGCCATCTCAAGCCTTGGTAAGAAGATAAAGTCTGAGTGCCTTGCACAGAAGCCAGATACCAGCACGTATGTAACGCACATATCACTTGACTCAGTCACAGGTACACCTAAAACCTTTGTACATTTTATTTAATTCCTTTTCAGCAATAGTATGGTGTTTTACAATGAAGAGTGTTTCCATTTTATTATCATATACATGTTATGTGAATATTCTTTTATCGCAGGTGAATGCAGTCAAACTCTTCTGGCACTCGTGGCAGAAATATCTCCCAAACTGCAGTTTACATTGCCAGCAGCAATGATTGGTAATATTGTTCTAAGCGCTGTTTGTGATCAAGTCACCAGCTTACAAGTGGCACTCAGTACCCTGTTCAATCAACAGAGAAGTGTAATTGACCAGCTGCACAGTTTTGGAGTAACTTCCAGTAACTAAGGCGTTTTCGAATTTCGGCAGCCGCAGCTATGGCAAAAGATGATCAAGGTATAGCACAGTTTGACAGTAAGAATGGCCTTGTCCAAGTGGTTGCGGACAATTTTGACACGCAAATCTCATCCCAAAACGGCCAAAAGTCAACCCATGGCTTGGCTATGATAATCACCCAAGCTGGTCAGCCAAAGTCAGAACCAGTAGATAGTGAGACAGTCTCTCAAACAATCCAACGTTTGAAGTGGGAAGAGACAAAGGCTTCCAAACTGTCTCTGGTAGATATTAACGTTCAACGTTTTCGTGGCAGAAAGCAATCTG
The DNA here is from genome assembly GCF_000485595.1 of Priapulus caudatus. NCBI lineage: Eukaryota > Metazoa > Priapulida > Priapulimorpha > Priapulimorphida > Priapulidae > Priapulus > Priapulus caudatus. Next base: position 21,561 of record NW_014577711.1, read on the forward strand.
ACATGCCAGAAGAGTATGCTAGAAGAGTTGTACCCACGCTTGCTTTTCTTGCCAGAATGCAATTGTCAAATCAGAGAGCAGCAGCAGAAGATTTTGTGTTTCTGAAAGCTGTTACCGGGGAAGATCCGTGTCCAGAATATGGTGGGTTTAACACGAAACAGGCCAGGGAAAGAGGCCAGCAGCCAGAGAAGAAGACCAGTCTGCTGTACACTCCGTTTCTAGATATGACTACCTCAGAACCAGACAATGAAAACGGCAATGGTTCAAGCACAGGATATCACTACACTGACTGGCCAGGAATGGACAATTTTTACCTGTGACCAGCAATTATACAAGGTGGTGGTCAACATAGTATGGTATGAACCAGCTCTCTTCCCAAGGTTTGTGCCAAGGTTAGGAGGTATGCACTGTTTAATGAGTTTTGTGGGGGCAGCAGGGTCCTTGATGGCTGGCAGCGGCCTTGAAGACATTCTCAAGTCAACATTTGCTGGGGTGCCAAAGCTTCTCTCTGGCAAGAAGTTTCCAGAAAACATCCGAGCGCTTAGAATTGTGCTGGAAGAACTACTATGGCCATTACTGAACAAGGACGAGGAATCTAACATTGACAACCTCATGACATACTTGGAAACTATCAGTAGACGCAGTAGGACAACGAAACTGTGGGTTGACTGCCTGATAAAGCCTGTCCTGATCATCATGACCTTTGCACGTGCTGAAAGAGAAGGGCAATTGGCCACTTTCATATTGTCTGCCAGTTGAAAAATCTACCGTATTTCTTCTCATCAGACTGTTAATTACGCAACGTTTATGGACTGTACTATCTGCGCTGCTCATGCAGACGGCTTTCAATCCGAATGTCGCTGGAAAAGTTTCTAGCGGGAGAACATGTCATAGCATCACCAATGATGTCTTCTGGAAGCGGTCGTGGTCTGACCTCTTATCGAAAACTAAGAACATGCGCTACGGCAAAGGGCCTCTGGTATCCATTGGCTCCAACCCTGAATGAAACTACCTCGCCATCCTGGGCTCTATCACTTAGCATGTTTGGACAGTTAGGAGGGATTCTGGGAAGTAGCTACAGGTCAGAACATCAGACAGTGGTCCAGCCTGCGATAAGAGGATCGACGACCCGCGTGAAAGGCAGATGCTGCTGACAGACTGAAGATATCGGAAGCACTGTGCACATGCCATTGATGTGTATTATAGTGACACACACCAATGGAAGTCTTTGTCACATATATTTTCCTGGTCCAGGTTGTGATGACAAAGGTGTCAATGCTGATGATTCCGCGTGAATAATTCAGCACTGATCAGTGTTGGAGTATGAAAGGCAGTGGCCAACGGGATTTCACAAGAAGATATGTAAAAGGGTCTAAACCAATGTTACGCCGTACAAAAGTCAGAAGATGAGTGGTGGGGTCCCTGAGAACCGTGAAGCACTGAACTTTATCTATGCTCGAGTCATTGGAATCATGCTTCTTCAGGGAGACCATTTTCTACACAACCTCTCTTCTCCTATGATACTAGCTCCCATTTCCATCGCTCGTTTAATGCTCATGGTGACCATGAGAGACAACCTCACAAGTCTGGTGCTGAGTCCAAGATCAAAGTAGAATGTAGTCAAATGAAAACAGGGCGCCTTGCAAGTGTTATTCTAGGCTGGTTGTGGCAGTTCTGTGGACAGTTCCTGGCCTGCCACACCTGCTCAGGTGTCAACTTTGTTAATGCTGCTTGGCTAGCATAAGCGTCATGTGAATGGAACACGTTTCTTGCATGATGTTTGACAGATACTATGGAGACCAGCGAAAAGTCCATGCGTCGCGACAACAACGTGCCAAACGGTGTCAGTCGTATGTACAAAACTTACAACCTAAGATTGGCCCCACTACAAAGCAAACTGTCACCCTTGAATGTCAGCAGCTAAGCAAAGAGCAGATGCATTCGAATGATCGTTAGATGAACTGATTTGTCTGAGCCGTTCCGAGAGGCAAGACACATCATTGGTGACGGGCAGAATGCTCGTCCCATTGACGTAGGTACTCTGAGTAGCCAGCTGCACAACCATGGACACCATGAGGACAGCTGACAGTCCTCATTGCTTATCAATGCAATAAATGAAGCTGTGTGCAGCCATTCATTCTATCAAAGTTGTGTCCTGACGACACAGATGTTCTTGTGATCTTGGCTCACCATCTACACATCTGCGCAAACAAAACCGACCATGGCCAAGAGCAGAGTCAAAACTTCTCATGGAGTCATGCACTCAGAAATCCCGCTAATTGATTGATGTCAAATGAAGTTCGTGAAAAAGCATGCACAAGTTATCGGCCCAACCTACCTGGCAGCTCAAGCACTAACTGGTTGGCGATTCCGTATCCTCTTTGCTAGAATTGGCAGGCAACAGTCCTGAAGCAATTGGAAGCATTTGCTGACACATCAAGCTAGAATCTATCTACTTAGCTGACTGAAATCGTCGACTCTTGTCTGGCGATATGTAGGACTGTTGTACCGACAGAACATCACGAATCTCTGAGAACATATTACCGATGCGAGCAGCCTTCTTTCAATTCGAAAGCTAGCTGCAAAAGACATTGTACGCACCAAAAACTCAGCAGCTTACCACAAATACAAATGGCGAGCTTTCAGACCACACTGACCCGTGCCCACTATCAGACAGTTCTGCTGTGAAGTCTCTACTGGCATGAACCGTCCCACTCCACCTCTAGATCCTCACAGTTGGATGGGAGAAGAAGTTCTAACCTGCTCCCAGGCTGTATAAATGTGACGAACAGTTATTGTGCCTGATGAGGTATTACATCTCATCAGCTGTGGCTGCAATATCTGGTGCAAATCAGCAATTGTAACTGTAGAAGTTCAGTCTACGCGTGTACGGATGTTCTGCACCTGCACGAGGTGAAGGAAACTGCCGAAAATTGGTGAGGAGGGTATCCACAGAAGAACTTAAGCGGTGGATGACGAAGATTAAAGATAATGAAATGAAGATGTTTACTGAATAATTGAATAAAGGCATTCTTGTTGTACAGTGAGACCGTTGTTCCTGTGTGACATGACAAGTGATCGAACCATTTGTCCATTATTTAATTTCTTTGTTCAGATATATTAAGAATATGTCTGAAAATAAGATGTCAAATTACCCCTTAACATCTTTTGGCCATGAGGGCTATTCTTGGTTGTCCATACAATGTCATTCTGGAAATATAATAGATAAAGAATTGTTCCTCATCTACTATTAAGTAATGATCATTTTAAACTTGAATTAACAAGTTTGTTACGCGTAATTGAAACTGGCAATTACATAATCACTACAACTATGTCTGCCATATAGGTTTTTGGCTGCCATTTTTACAATTGTTTTTATTCAAAAATGCTCAACCTGCTATTAACTGGATACATCAGATTTGGAACCAGCTGGTTTGAATTGTGGGAGAAATTGTTAAAACATGTTATACTATGTCGCCTGACATAGCCCAGAACTAAGCCAGACGGTTGGGATTGCCAGCGATCGGCGAAAAGAAAATATCGCCGTATCATGATCTCAAAACTACACCAAGATAGAGTCAAAGGGTTGTACCAAAGTCGCAAATAACACAAGTATAATACTATACATGTTCCACTAACATACTTAGGAGTCAAAATACAATATAATCGCCGTTATTTACAAAAAAATGTATTTCTGGTGCCATTTTGATTTTTGTGCCTCTGGAAAAAACATGCTCACACTTACGAGCTGCATAACATCGCGATTTGAATCAGCAATAAAAACATTGACAGGAAACCAAAAAAAAACGTTATATATTTCAAAAACAAGCACCTGAGCACTCCTAAGCCGACTAATAGTTGCACACGACCGGACACAACAAAGTGGGCGGCATAATTGTAAAAAACGTTCAGTAAGTGATTTCCAGAGGTCTTGACATAGATTGAGAGTTGCATAAACTTTGGATTTGTTAAATGAGCTGTCTTTTGATTGTAAACATTTATATATGTTTGAAAGCTGATATGATTACCTTTGAATAATTAAGCTATACCGTTTGTCGTTTGTTACCTATAATAATCTGAACCAACAGTTAGATTCGCATTTCTGTGATTAATGTAAACGTAATGATTAATTTCAAACTTAGTGAGCGTGATTCGTTTCCTGTAAAATTCAATTTCAATTTTAAGGTGATGCAAGCGGACGGAGCAAGATTGACGATTTGTTGAGTTATGTAACATGTTTCTTATAATTGCAAGTTATAAATAGTTGCTTGTTGTTTTGAAAATAAATTGTATCGTTTAGAAAATGAATTTATAAAATGATGTGAAGGGAATTTGTAACTAATCAAGCAATTATGCTTCTGGAAAGTTTGAATTAATTCAAGTTAATTACATATTTGTATTCTGTGAATTGATTTTAAATTTTGAATTTAAATTTCTCGAACAATATAAAGTAATTTGTCTTTATTAATTAATTGAAAAATGTTTTAAATTGACTTAAAATGTGTATTTGAAATGTTTTTGAAAATGATTTTGAAGGGATGACTTCCATAGCTCATATCTGACAAACAAAGATGTGCAGTAATTAATTGTCCACATCTACTCATTCGAGCTGGTCTCCAATCCTTTGTCTATGCCATAACCAGGATGGTGGTGATGGTGCTTGAGTGACTACAACACAGTTATAAGAAGAAGTACGTGACGAACCCCTGCTATACAACCCATCTGACGGCCGCACGACTGCAAACGGCAACAGTGGCCTGCCTGACTACAGGCAGAAAAACATTCTTGCTCATCTTCTGCTCTTTACCCAAGGTCGCAGACAGCAGCGAATTTCACGAGCGAACAGATATCGAAACTTATTATGGCTCTCATAGTTTGCATTCTGATTTTCTTAGAAGCTTGAGACAAAGACAACTGTGCTCATGCTGATTCCTCTGACGTGCTGCTCAGCTGTCAGTGGGTTCTCAGTTACTGTGTTAAGTTTTATTGGTGATAATATCGTGGTGAATTGCAGCTGTTATGTCACACAGCGTTGTGACACAGTGAGGAAGTTGTTTCCGGTTATTGTTACTACTGTATCACACGATTTAGTGTATCATACAGCATGTCTGTGTCATAGCTCAGTATTGTTAATATTTAGTGTCTTGTTCAATTTCTGAATTGATATTTTATATACTAATTTATAGTATTTCATATACTTGGATCGAGCAATATTAACACCTCAACAAGACAAACAGCGAATGTGTACATACAATAGTCGGAAACTTTGTAGGAAAAAATGTTCTCAGTGCCAGCTAAACATGTTTAATTGACATCTTCGTTTTCCTTTAATGATCTCGACAGTTTCTTATGTGCCAAAGCACTGTGGAATGTTCATTATTTTCTTTGCTTTTAATGCTATTTTTGAGCTGGTGTTTACTGTGCACCAGCATTTTTACAAATGCTTAGGCTGTGACCGTAAAATAAGAATGTAGAAACGTTGTCGTAAACTGTCTCTACTTCTATTTTAGAGACACAACGTAACGATGGCACGTGATTGATGTGCTGTTGTGCACGGGTTGACGTGATGTTATGCCGTCTAAACCATGAACGGGTCATATAATGTGTTTCATCATTTGCATAGTTGGAATACTGCCGCCTCATTGCTTGGCAATCATGCGTTAGCGAGGTGAGCTTGACTGCACGGAACTGGGTCTGCGGACAGTTTCAAATGATGCAGGCGAGTTTGCAGCCGTACGTGATGTTTTAATGAACGAAACACCTAGCTGCAATCTACCAGCTCCTTTCAACCATGACAGCTAGTGTGGCTTTGTTGAAGGTTGAGAAACTGTCTAACCAGAATTTTCATGAAACGTGGAATCTTAGCACTATTTTTAATTTGTGTCAAAGGTAGGACCATAGCCTTTATAGCCTTCAGATTTTGGGGATCAATATAAAGATGCCTAATAAATGTGCAATTAACTCTAAAATATATGCAATGAATAATTTAAGAAAATATCACGCTGCCTAATCTTATCGTACATTTTGTTTACCACTCAACTTTCAAACCGTCCAAAAATTATTTCATAGACATTACCACCAAGGTCTCAAAATTTTGCTTACTGCTAAAAAGATAAAGGCATAATAGGCCCATCGATTATGCAATTTTAACGAATGCTAGAGTAACTGGCACCTTGTGTAGTTAATAAGTACATTACCTTATAGCCAAACGCGTATTAGTTTGTCCAATATCACTGCTGGTTACTAAGAAATGTCTAATTGAAATCCGCAGTCCACGAAATCAGTTGACTGACTTGTTTACATTTTCGAAACCGCATACTTCGAAACGGGTGTGATACAGATTTATAGTCCACCGGACATTTTCGCACGCATGCATTTTCGCTCGGCCGTACGCAATGCTAGCGATAGTACAGTACCGTAACTGTATACGTAACAGTAGCTCTGATTGTAATGAACGTGGAATCCACGTACGAATCACTGACGCTCGTGATAATAAAGTAGGCTGTGTTGGGGGCCAACGCTATGGGAGGATCGCGGACTAACCACGGCCACAGACTAAACATGGAAAGCAGACGCAACTACGCGTAATTTACTATAATTTCGGCTCAAACGAATACACGCTGTGTTCTCGAAATGAAGACATGATGGGTACCCGTTCAACTTAGCACCCACGGTATTTACTTGTGCCTCAATACCTTGAGAATACACCCAGAGATACATTCTACTCAAGCTCATTAGTTCGTATATAAGCATCCCGGGACAAACAATTCTCTGCTAAACACCCGTAGGCAACGATGTGAGTTGCTAACCGATCGTAGGCTATTTTTGCTTGGCACCAATTCAGCGTTGCGCAGATTACCAGATTTACGGATTTCAATTAAGCATCTTCTTAGTAATTAGCAGTGCATATTGGACAAATAATACGCGTTTTGAGCTATAAGGTAATGTACCCTACTTATTAATACAGAAGGTGCAGTTACTGTAGCATTCGGTCAACTTTTGTATAATAAATGGGCCCTATTATGCCTTTTAATTAGGCTATCCCCGTGTATTAGCATCTGATAGACATTTCAGTAGGTGGTGGTTCAAGCAGGTGAACATGGCAAGTGACCTCGGCTTAATATTTCAGTCGCTTATGTAATGAATATTAAGGGAAAGCTTATATACAGCTGCGTACCGTTAATGAAACGCAAGGGTATGAAGCTTTCATAACATCTCTTGGGTGCAGGATTTTCTTAACACTTGACTCACTTTACTTGCCTCGCCAAGGACGGTCTGAGCCCCGCTGTTAAGCACTGGGCTGTTTTGTATTACCGATGCATACACACTTGATATGTCAATATATTGTACTTATTGTATATGGCGAGTTGATTCAGTGTTCAATTTCCTTTTATCTGTAATCATATCTATGCTTTCGCTTCTTCAAGTGGTTAACCTGATTATAACTGTAGAGCTGGGCAAGCGCTCATGTATATGTAATTAGCCGTTATCACGTAACTATAATTTCAATATGCCAGCAGCGAGATCATGGTACCATAGTAATACAGATATATCCTATTTAATGCTTAATAATATATCCAAAAATATTTGATTAAGTGTATTGCAGACCAAAGTTATTTAAATTATGTCAAGATCATAGTCTTTGCACACAAGAAGTTTTTATCCAATTTATTATGACAGTCGTAGTTTTGTAAATGAAAGTATACCGATGTGTGATTGCTTTGATTGCTGCCATATAGTTTGCCAAATAAATTTTGATACTGCCCACTTTGTGCTTTACGAATTCTGTGAGTAGTCTCACACCTGTCGAAGTAGCAAGTTTCTAATCGCAGCCAAGAAGGCCTATGATTATGAAGGATACCTGAACAGAGCATTCTTTTAATGCTATTTTTGAGCTGTGTTTTACTGTGCACCAGCATTTTTTCAAATGCTTAGGCTGTGAACCGTAAAATAAGAATGTAGAAAACGTTGTCGTAAATATCTCTACTCTATTATTAGAGACAAAATGGTAACACAAGCGTCGTTTATAAAATCTAGCATCAAGGCGTTAGACAAGCATTATTCCACAAAAATATCCGTTGTAGTTGTATTACATATAGCATAGAAGAAACTTAGCAAATGCTTTCCACTGAATCTTTTATTATATTACTTTTATTATTTCACTTTGTTTCAAATTTTGTCTGGTTTCTCATTGACAACAATTAAAATTCGCACTACAAACTCAGTCCAGCAAGAGAAATTACAGGTGTAGAAATACACGTTAGTTTAGCCACATGTCTTACGCACATAGACGTCGAGACCTGGCTACCGTATTGTACAATTAAGTGACTACTACCCTAGCATTAATCCTTCTGCAATAGTATTTATATGCATGCGCCTGAGAAATCTACACCTGTTCGTTGCGGAGCTCCTTTCCCTTTCTTGATTTCTGCTCCCACATGGTATGGTGACA
>NW_014577711.1:30037-33586 GCF_000485595.1 Priapulus caudatus
GTGTTTAGCAGAGAATTGTTTGTCCCGGGATGCTTATATACGACTAATGAGCTAGTAGAATGTATCTCTAGCTGGATGGATTCCACGTTCATCACAATCAGAGCTACTGTTATGTATACAGTTACGGTACTGTACTATCGCTAGCATTGCGTACGGCCGAGCGAAAATGCATGCGTGCGAAAATGTCTGGTGGACTATAAATCTGTATCACACCCGTTTCGAAGTATGCGGTTTCGAAACTGTAAACAATTAAGTCAGTCAACTGATTTCGTGGACTGCGGATTTCAATTAGACATTTCTTAGTAATTAGCAGTGATATTGGACAAACTAATACGCGTTTGACTATAAGGTAATGTACCCTACTTATTAACTACAGAAGGTGCCAGTTACTGTAGCATTCGTCAACTTTGTATAATAAATGGGCCTATTATGCCTTTAATTAGGCTATGGCCCTGTATGACATCTGATAACATTCAGTAGGTGGGTGGTTCCAACAGGTGAACATGGAAGTGACTCGGCTTAATTTTCAGTCCTTATGTATGATATTAAGGGAAACTTATATACAGCTCGTACAGTATGAATAGGAAGGGTATTGAAGTTTCATACATCTCTTGGGTGAGATTTTTTACATTGACTCACTTTACATTGCTCGCCAAGGACGTGTTGAGCCCGCTGTTAATGATGGGCATGTTCTTGTATTACCGATGCATACACACTGAATGTCAATATATTGTAATTTATTGTATATGGGCGAGTTGATTCAGTGTCAATTTCTTTTATTTAATCATATCTATGCTTTCGTTTTCAGTGGTTAAACCTGATTATAATGTAGGCTGGGCAAGGCTCATGTAATGTGTAATTAGTCGTTATCACGTAACTATAATTTCATATGCCACGAGATTCATGTACATATAATACAGATAATCTATTTATGTGTATTAATCATATCCAAAAATATTGATAAGTGTATTGCAGACCAAGTTATTAATATGTCAAGATCAATAGTCTTTGCACAAAAGAAGTTTTTATCATTTATTATGAACAGTCGAGTTTTGTAAATGAAAGTATAGATGTGTGATGGCTTGTTGCTGCCATAAGTTTGCCAAATAAATTTTGATACTGCCACTTTGTCTTACGAATTCTGTGAGTCAGTCCACACCTCGTCGAAGTAGCAAGTTTCTAATCCAGCCAAGAAGGCCTATGATTATGAAGGATACCTGAACATGCACCTAAGCATCACAAAGACCCATAGCGGTGCACCGCGTTTACAAAATGAATTTTTACAATGATGTAAAGGAATTTGTATGTCGGGCAATTAATTTGCAAGTTAATACATTGATTTGTTATTCTGTGAATTGATTTTAAATTTTGAATTTAAATTTCTCGAACAATATAAAGTAATTTGTATTTTTATTAATTAATTTGAAATGTTTGAAAATGATTTTTGAAGGGGATGACTTTCCATACTCATCTGACTAAACAAAGTATGCAGTAATTAATTGTCCACATCTAATCAATTCTGGTCTGGTCTAATCTTGCTACTGCCATACAGGATGGTGTGATGGTGCTGAGTGCTACACACAGGTATAAGAAGAAGTACGTGACAACCCTGCTATACAAACCCATCTGACGGCCCACGACTGCAAAGGCAACAGGTGGCCTGCCTGACTACAGCAGGAAAAACATTCTTGCTCATCTTCCTCCTTTTACCCAAGTCCTAGCAGCAGCGAAGTTCACGAGCGAACAGTATCGAAACTATTATGGTCTCATAGTTTGCATTCTGATTTTCTTAGAAGCTTGCATGACAAAGACAAGCTGTGTCTCATGCTGAATTCCTCTGACGTGTGCTCAGCTGCAGTGGTGTTCCAGTTACTGTGTTAGTTATTGGTGATAATATGTGGGGAATTGCACAGTAGTCACACAGCTGTAGTCACACAGTGAGGAAAGTTGTTTCCGTATTGTACTACTTATTGCACGATTAGTGTATGCAGCTTACAGGCATGTCTGTTGTCATTAGCCCAGCTTTGTTAATATTTATGTCGTTGTCAATTTCTAATTGATATTTTTATTATAATTTATAGTATTTCATAACTTGGATCGCTATATAAGACAGCTGTTGTACACTCATATCGGAACTTGTGGAAAAATGTTCTCAGTGCCAGCTAAACATGTTTAATTGACATCTTCGTTTTCCTTTAATGATCTCGACAGTTTCTTATGTGCCAAAGCACTGTGGAATGATGTTCATTATTTTCTTTGCTTTTAATGCTATTTTTGAGCTGGTGTTTACTGTGCACCAGCATTTTTCAAATGCTTAGGCTGTGACCGTAAAATAAGAATGTAGAAACGTTGTCGTAAACTATCTCTACTTCTATTTTAGAGACAAATGTAACACAAGCTACGTTAAATTCTAGGCATCAGGCGTTAGACAAGATTATTCCACAAAAATACCTTGTAGTTGTATTTTAATATAGATATGAAAAATTACAAATGCTTTCCCACTGAATCTAAATAACTTTATACACGCAATTTTGTCTGGTTTCTCATTGACAACAATTAAAATTCCACTACAAACTCAGTCAGCAAGAAGAAATTACAGTGTAGAAAAACACGTTAGTTTAGCACATGTCTTACTGGCACATAGACGTGAAGACCTGCTACCTATTGGTACAATTAAGTGACTACATACCTAGCATTATCCTTTGCAATAGTATTATATGCATCGGCACTGAGAAATCTAACTGTTCGTGCCAGCTCCTTTCCCTTCTGATTTCTCTCACACATGGGTACTGGTGACACCCTTCTCCCTCGTGGTTTCTATCTCCTACTCTCTTTCCGCTCTATTGCATGCGCTCTTATTCTCCCTCTCCATCTTCATCTCTTTTATCACCACCTAGCAATCCAAATCTATAACCTGTTCACTCACAAGGACCCATAGCGGTGCACCGCACCGTCGCTGCCAGTGCGCGACTCGATGCAGGGACTACAGTCACTGCTGCTCGAATCCTCAGCGATGGTGGCATAGTGGCCGCGGTGTGCACGAGCACACTGGTCCTCGGTTGAGATCAGTAGATCGTGCTCAGTGTCGTGTCGTGGGAAGTGCCACGTGCGTCGTGAGAGCACCGACACAACAAACATCTCAACGATGAGTATCAGGTGAAAAAAACCTAGAGCAACGAGATGATAAAAGACAGGAAAGGCGCAAGTATAAACATTTTTGTTTGCAAAAAATGATGGCTGATACACAATTATGTGAACAAGTGCCGCAGAGCGACAGCGCTCAACTGACGTCTACTGTAGCCAGGTATTCTTCTGATAAACTCACTGGCCAACCGAATCAAGTGCGCCCTCCTGCCACCGCGTTCGCGCTCAGAGCATATATCTAGGATACTACTAATACAGATCTAAAATCTATGATAGGCTATACCTACTGGTAGTACAGTAGTAAAGATACAGCTGTGTAACTTTAATGACTTCGCTATATTAACATGTTATCAAGGATATGCGTGGAGCGCGAGCGTAGTGGTGGTGGTGGGGGAGGGAGGTCGT
>NW_014577711.1:33879-38195 GCF_000485595.1 Priapulus caudatus
TTTGGGACAACCAGAAATTGTTGCGGACAACCCGATTTGATGCCGGGGTTGTCCGCAGGACAACCACATTTTTTTTCTTATTTCGAGCACTGCTTAGCATGTTTGGACAGTTGAGGAGGGATCTGGAAGTGCTACAAGATGGGTAACATCAGACAGTGGTCACCTGTCATAAGGAGGAGCGACACACACGCGTGAAAGCAGATGCTGCTGACAGACTGAAGATTCGTGAAGCACTGTGCACATGCATTGATGTGTTTGATAGTGACACACACCCAACTGGAAGTCTTGTCAACATATTTTCTGGTCAGGTTGTGGATGACAAAGGTGTCAATGCTGATGATTCCGTGAATATCGGCACTGATCAGTGGTTGGAGTATGAAAGGCAGTGGCCAACGGGATTTCACAACAAGATATGTAAGAAGGTCAAACCAATGTTAGCCGTTACAAAGCAGAAGATGAAGTGTGGGGCTCCTGAGAACGTGAACACTGAACTTATCTATGCTCGAGTCATTGGAATCATGGCTTCTTCCAGGGAGACCATTTCTACCAAAACCCTCTTCTCCTATGAACTAGCTCCCTTTCCATCTGCTCTGTTTAATGCTAATGGTGACATGAGAACAACCTCCAAGTCTGTGCTGAAGTCCAAGATCAAAGTAGAATGTAGTCAAAGAAACAGGGCGCCTTGCGAAGTTGTTATTCTAGATGGTTGTGCAGTTCTGTGGACAGTTCCTTGGCCTGCATCACCTGCTCAGGTGTCAATATTTGTTAATGCTGCTGTTGCTAGCATAATGCGTCATGTGAATGGTACACAGGTTCTGCATGTAGTGTTTGACAGATACTATGAGACCAGCATAAAGTCATGCTGTCGCGCACAACGTGCAAACGGTGTCAGTCGTGTGTACAAACTTACACCTGATTGCCCACTACCAAAGCAAACTGTCACCTTGAATGTCACAGCTAACAAAGAGCAGATCATTCGAATGATCGTAGATGAACTGAGTTTGTCTGACGTTCCCGAGGGCAAGAACATCATTGTGACAGGGCCTGATGCTCGTCCCATTGACGTAGGTACTTGTAGCCAGCTCACACCAGTGACACATGAGGAAGCTGACATCCTCATTGCTTATCATGCAATAAATGAAGCTGTGGCAGGACATTCATCTATCAAAGTTGTGTCGGACGACACAGATGTTCTTGTGATCCTGGCTCACCATCTACATGCGCAAACAAACGACATGCCAAGCAGAGTACAACTTCTCATGGAGTCATGCACCAGAAATCGCGCTATGATTGATGTCAATGAAGTTGTGAAAAAGCATGCACAAGTTATGCCCAACCTCCTGGCAGCTCACGCACTAACTGGTTGCGATTCCGTATCCTCTTTTGCTAGCTTTTCCTACCATGATGCTATACACCGACTATCACGAGCCTAGGTCGAGCCGTTTAGATTTGTGCCGCAATTCTGCGTTTCCTCCCTATACCTTCTTTCTATAGGAATGTTCCCCCTTCTTTTACACAACGGACGGACGGAGGAACGGACAATCATGCGATTCTACAAGCTGCATCTGACTATGTCAGATGAGCTAATAATTATAAATTTTACTGAAGTTGATCGTGATGGGGCATTACCATAAGTTCATTCTCGAGTTTCTTCAAAGAATTACAAATGCGACAAAGACAGGTGCGGATTTAGGCCGGTTTGCACCGGTTTCCAGAAACCGGTCACAGGCTGGGTATCTTCAAAATTGACCCTCAAAATTCACCAGAATGCACCAAATATAGCCTATTTTTTTTTTAATTCTCGGGGCGCATGCCCCCGGACCCCCTAGCTGTGACTAGAACTATGGAAACTGGTCACCCAAACCCTCTGGATCCGCCCCTGAAAGAGGTATCTAGTATTAAGAACTCAAATCATGGAATGGGTTCATAAAAGTAGGTGAAGAAGGAAGGGAGATGGATGACCAGAAAGCAAAATCTTACAAAATTATAGCTGATGTCATAAACATTTTTATAGTACACCCACATCAGTGGCAGAACTTGGCAAAATGACATCAAGAAAGCTATACATCATATCAGGAAAATTATCCTGACCTGAATATCATTGAGAACTAACAGTAAACCATATATATTATTGCCATATAACCAACGCATTGCATGCAGAAAATAACAATAGATGTAATCACTAGATGTAAAGTTCATGCAAAGGGATTACTGCACACTGCGCATGCATGAGTCGCAATTTAATAGTTCTAATTTTAAGAGTTCTACCTACTACCATAGAATGTGTTGGGTGAAGGATGAACTAGAAAAACCTGCACAGCTGTTTGATGCACTTACTGTCTGATCTTTCTTCTATAGCAAGTGGTGGGAAGCAAGGCACAATATTCGTTTGCTGAGCTATGAGATTAATGAAGATCGGTTGGAGGCCAGTGAGAATTAATACCGCTTGTATCGAAATGTACTTGCACTAAAAAGAAAGTACATCATGTGGTGCATATATAAACACAAAAAGAGTGCATGTCAGGTATAGTGTGTTAGTAGGAGAGAGGAAGAGAGAGAAAGATGGAGGCGGAGACAACGAGAGGGAGGGACGGAAATGGGAAAGGGAGCGAACTGGGGGGGGGGAGGGGGGAGATGTAGGGAGAATGACGAGAGAATGTTGATACATACAACTTACCATAGAAAGGAGAAAAGATTTACCCAACCATGGAATATGGTAATTAGCAACTAGGTATTAGACTCATATACTCTGATTCATTGTGGGATGAACTCTCGAACACTTGAGAAAACTTGGAAACACTTAAAAACTTGAATACAAGAATACTTGAAAACGACACTATTACTCTCTATTAAAAATTAATGCCTTAGAATTTATTACACATTTATTGTCATAAATGTCACCATGCCTACATATAGAACATACCTTGATATCAAACTTCTTTTGCAGGTAGACAAAAGAGGGACGTCCTACTATGGCAAGACACCACATACAAGTCACTATACAGCCAACGTTGAAAATAGTATACCACAAGTACCACGAGGATGGTGACCACTGGAAGCAGACACAACCCGTTAGCCCTCCCGAAGACTGAAAAGCAGGACGGAAATACTGGAGCTCCTAAAAAGTGTTATTTTAAGTGCATGGACAAATTTAATCTTAAATTGATTTACCGATGATTGCATTTTATACCTAAAACATTCATATGAACTAATAACATGAGTACAGTGGTCGCCGCTTTATCAGGCCTCGGATAACAGGCACATTGCTTAAAGGCTCACAATTCGCATCCAAACGCTAATTTCTCCAGTACTAGACTAGCAAATACTTCGTGTCATGCATAATCACACTACCTTATGACAAAATAAACTCTAGTTGCTCCCATTTCACTGCGCGTTTGCTTAAAACCCACAAGAAAGAGGTGAGAAAACTGGCATTCTGGCGCAAACGCCGACTGTTTGCCAAACAATATAGCCTCAATAAAAACATGCCACCTCACACCTTACCCGGCTAAGGCTATCGATATCACCTCTAATCTTAACTTCCCGAAGAGCGCAACACATCTCCAACCCTGACTCGCCAGTGGTCAATTCATACCGGTATCCCATTTCAACCGTCCGTAGGCCCTAATACGGGGACCTATGCCTTCCTTGTAGCCGGCAGTGAGTGGTAGGAGGCATATTTGGTAAGGAATTCACGACTCATCTTGCAACATCGGGGTATAAAAGAGCCCGCACGAGAGACACGGGGTTCTTATGTTCACAGTCCTCGGTTGCTAGATTCTATGTGTAGTGTGTAGTGTGTGTGTGTTTTGTGAGTATGAAATATACAGTGAAACGGCAGTTGTACACGACTACCAAGTCTACCTTCTACGTATTTTGTTTCTAAGTTAGTCACACATCATTCACGGCGCATATAGCAGTCACCTATAAGCGCACAGTTGTCTGGCAGCAGAATTACCCAGCGACTACATTCAAACATGTTTTTATCTTTGCTACACCCGTACCGCTGTACCGCAGCACCGCTGCACGGTTGCTTGGGGATTGGGGAAACTGTCAACAACATCGGAGAATTTGAACAACATTGGAGGTATATTTTCAAATACCTTTTATA
Organism: Priapulus caudatus; assembly: GCF_000485595.1. Taxonomy (NCBI): domain Eukaryota; kingdom Metazoa; phylum Priapulida; class Priapulimorpha; order Priapulimorphida; family Priapulidae; genus Priapulus; species Priapulus caudatus. The sequence continues at coordinate 37,991 of NW_014577711.1, forward strand.
AGAATGGATAATAACGCGCAGTGAAATGGGAGGAACTAGAGTTTATTTTGTCATAAGGTAGTGTGATTATGCATGCCACGAAGTATTTGCTAGTCTAGTACTGGAGAAATTAGCATTTGGATGCACATTGTGAGCCTTTAAATCATATTATTTGCTTAAAGCAGTCTGTATTAGCACACTGAGTAGCACTAGTGTTGTCAATCGG
>NW_014577711.1:38220-41324 GCF_000485595.1 Priapulus caudatus
GACTCCTGCATTTCAAGCTGTATATATTTAACTTGGGAAAAAAAATTATATTCCTGCCTACCCATGTTTTTACAGGAAAAAAAGTTAAAAAAAAAAAAATTGTATGCCTACCTACCTACCCTAATTTTCACAATCCATGTGACCCGAACCAAAGGTATTTTTTTGTTTGGCCTTATGGGAGAACAAATAATAAACTTGAGCCTTTCACTCGCATTGCAATTTCTGAATATGATGCGCACACAAATCCCATGTTATAAGCTAGATACGTATTACCGTGTCCCAATACATACATCTCCCCTAATGAATGATCCGTTTATCAACACAACAGCACTGATAAACATCACAGCGGGCCGCACGATGACTATCTGAAGGACACCTAGCTTCAGCATGGTGTAATTCCGCCTGCACACACACACACACATATAAGAGTTACCCACTTTATCGTAATCACAAGATTAAAGTCAATTCAGATCGGCCTGTATGGTTCAAAATAATAGCTCAGGGAGTCAAATACATGTACGTGCAAATACATGCAGTGTTTATAGCATGCTCATACTGCCACGACAAGTTAATGCTAAATTATCACAATTTGTGATTCACAAATCAGATATGCTGGTCATTATTAACCCCCGATAGTATGTGAGACATGCACAAACACACACAACACACACGTGCGTGTGCGCGCGCGCACGCACGCACGCACGCACGCACGCACGCACGCACACACACACACACACACACACACACACACACATACACACACACACACCAGACACACACCAGATATACACATGGCACACAGCACACTAAACACACGCACATACGCACGCACTCATACACGTGCACACATGATACAACATAATATGATGGTCATCTCAATACAAGTGGTCACGGCCCAGAAAAGATAATAGTAGCACCCTCTCACCTGGTAAGACTGATCTTGGGGAGGCAGGGGCAGCAGCAGGTGAGTGGAATGCGATTTATGCGGATCTCATCGTTACTCAACGCATTCAGCAACTTTTCCTCGCCGCCATAGTAGCCAACGATAAGGAAAAACAGCTGGTAGAGCGAGAACGATAAGTACCTGAAACACAGGTGTACACCGAACTTGGATTCTTTTGATTTCAGAAAAAAGATCCATGCTTACAGAAACTAGGAACGGTTAACTATGGCCATCCATATAGCAGTTTTATTAACTGCCAAAAGTCTGATCCTAATATAGATTATTCATAACATGACCCAATATAGCAGTTTCTTCTGAGGGAAAATTAGACAAAGGAGGTAATGGCCAGTTTGGGAAAAAACGCACATGATGGATTCAAAGGCATGCCGTAGACACGCATGCGGACGCTGCAGGTGGACGCGGGGGAGAGAGGGAGCAGGGAGGGGGGGTTCTGAGGGATCTCCCACAGCAATTTTTAAAATTTTGAATGTCTTAGACTGCATTTCAGTGCACCCTGAAAATAAAATTTCACTTTCAATCTCACTCTGTTAGTTGTCACTTTTTTCACACAAGTAAACAAACCCACCACCATTGTTTTCATAAAACTACTTTATTAAACAAGTGCCGCAGAGCGACAGCGCTTAACTGACGTGTACTGTAGCCGGGTATTCTTCTGATAAACTCACTGGCAACCGAATCAAGTGCGCCCTCCCGCCACCGCGTTCGCGCCCAGAGCATATATCTAGGATACTACTAATACAGATCTAAAATCTATGATAGGCTTTGCTATACCGGTAGTACAGCAGGGGCGTAGCTACGGGGGGGCCTGGGGGGGCACGTGCCCCACCCCCCCACAAATTTTCTGTGCTCCCCCAGGTGCCCCGCCACGGTAAATTCATGCTTGATAACAAAAAATTTGAATTAAAAACAATGCCGTTAGAACAGTATAATACAAAGAAAGAGGGTTCGAACCACATCTCAGTAAATTATATATTGAGCCGCCCCACGAAATGTAAGGCCCCCCAAGGCCGCCCCCCCCCCATGCTGAAAAATCCTAGCTAACGCCACGGTTAGTATCAGTATAAAGATAACAGCTTGTGTAACTTTAAGATGGCAGTCGCTCGCACAAAAAAAAGACAAAAACCTTATACTGACATTCAGTCCAGTAAAAATAAAATTTTACCGAACGGAATGATATGTTACAAGGTACCAAAAAAAATCGATGAAACATTAAAAACCATTCACATCTCTGATTGCTTTCCTTTGTGACAGATCTAGAACATATATAATGCTTACCATGCTCATCTACCAGCTATGTCTGTTTGACTCGTCATGATTAAAGCTAAAAAGCTAGCACTCGTTTATATTTTTGCATCCATTTCGGTGACGCGTACAATCAGCAATGCAATTCCGAAAAACTTAAGGCGCAGCTTGTCCATTAATAGTAAGTTTCACCTATTTCTAGGCTTGTTGCCTGTGTCCAGAATTGTGAGATCCAAGTATAATCAGTCAAACGGTACTGCTCCCGTTTAGCAGTGGCATGAAGCAATTTCTTGAATAAATAACTATGTCGTTTACTGCCGGTACAGCTGCCTTGACTATGCTTGCAGAGCTTGGCCAGCCCTTGACATAGCATAGCATGTTGGCTGCATTGGAGCGGCCTTCCTTAATTGCCATAGCTTTCACATGATATTTACTCTGCTCATCGTCAGTAAATACTTGACTCCTTACAGTTATATGCAATGCCTTAAATTGAAATAATGTCTGTCCTCTAAAGCCTAAAGCTTGAACCTACAAACTTCCCAGATGATGATTACATGCACACACACGTCGATGTCATCATTGTTTCTTATCTTTTATCATATAAACAGGCCATCTCCATCCTATCGCTTTGACAACACAGGCGCCCCACATAGATGGTACATATGACACGCTATATAATAGATTAGCCGGAGTCGGTTTAGAGTTAGGATGTTAGGGTAGGTTATGGATAGGGGGACTGTTTGTACTTGTCGTGTGGTAATGCCGTAGCCACTAGCCTCCCAGGCGTAATTAGTTGATATAATGATTACTGAACACACGGTCTAGGTAAAAGCCTAATTTCATTGTCGGACCTGGTGCAAAAAAAACACCGTTTGTCGAACGGTCCTCGCGCAAAAAG
>NW_014577711.1:41349-47548 GCF_000485595.1 Priapulus caudatus
CCATTCGCGTGTCGATTCTCCGTACCGATATACCTCCTGTGCGCTCCCGCCGGCGCCGCGCGCGCGCGCCCTTCCTCTCGATTTATGCTCGCGCGCGGGGGCCCTCCCCGCCGGCCGGTTCATCGTCCCGCCGCGAACGTCACCCCCCGTCCCTCGCGCGTCCGTCGGTCCCTGCGACGTCCTCCGTCCCATAGAATGTACGGTGGGCAAAGTACATTGCACGTGTTCTTATAGCACATGCGCTCACTCACCATCGCCCGCACGACAAGTTAATGGCTGAATTTCACAATTTGTGATTAACAAATCAGATGATGCTTGGTCATTATTCAACACCGACGCCGATCAGTCATCGGTGAGGCACAGTAAGCACAACACACACAACCCACAGTGGCTGTGCGCACCGCCTCGCCGCCAGGCACGCACGCACGCGCACGCAGGCGCACGCACGCACCTCACACACACACAGCTTGGGTGCCCCGCCCTCGATCGTTGTGCACACACATGTGCCCCCATGACATCCACTCAACATGCTCTACCGATCAGACGACACACCGCTTAAGAGGATATATAACAGGTGGCCACAGCCGGCGCTGGGCCCCGGCTTACAGCCATCACTAACCAGTCCGCTGGCCCACCACCACTACGGCCCGGCGCCACGGCAGCCTCTATACACCCGTGCGAACGCCAACGATGATAGCAACGCCATAATCATGATGGTCATCCGCACGCTCTAGTACATGGTCCTCTAGCCCGTCGCGCCTGGCTGTGTCTGCCTGGTGCTGTCGCCGGTCTGGGCCTCGCTCACGAAGAAGATAATAGTACGAGCACCCTCGTCACGACTGGTAAGACTGATCTTGGGGGAGGCAGGGGCAAGGCCAGCAGGTTGAGTGAATGCGATTATGGCGGATCCTCAGTGCGTTACTCAACCGCACTTCCAGCAACATTTCTTCCTCGCCGCCCTAGTAAGCGCAATGGAAGGGATAACATAAGGAAAAACCAGCTGGTAGAGCCGACGAATGCGATAAGCCGTAGCCAGCCTTGGGGTGTGGGATCAAGACACAGGTGTTCCACCACCGGAAGGTTGGATTTCCTCTTGGGTGACCTTTGACAGAAAAATGTGAGCTCATGCTTACAGAAACTAGGAACGGTTTAACTATGGCCATGGCCGCCGATCATAGGCAGGAGTCTGGCTCTGGGAGTTGCTAACCTTGTCCCGTGCACAGAATCAGTCGCTGAGTCCGGTATCGGGGATATTCATACATGACGCCAATATAACCGGCAGTTTTTTCTTTGAGGGAAAATTAGCACAGGAGGTAATCCTGCGCGGGCAGGTGGAAGAAAGCCCCGGACGACCGCACATGAAGTCTTGCTGCATTAACTAGCGCTCATCTCGCCGACGCACCACGCACAAATCACCCGCGCAGCTCCGGTGGACGGCGGGGAGACGGGAGCAGGGGGAGGCGGGCGGGAGGGGGATGTCTGAGACGCTCGGATTTTCTCTCCACCACGGCCCAGATCTGGTTAAGAATTTGTGAGTGTGTTCAGACATGTGCTAATTTCAAGTGCACCTCTGGACAGATTAATAATTTTTAGACGCTCTTCATTCTGGCAATGGTGTTAGCTCTTGTCACTTTTTTTGATAGGGCACACAATGTGAGCCAAACCTCGGCCCACCCCGCCTTGTCCTTGTCAGTCAAGACTACGCTTGGTACTTCAACAGCAAGTGCCGGCAGAGCGACAGCGGCTTTAACTGACGTGTACTGTAGCGGTATTCTTCTGATAAGACTGTCAGCTGGGCCCTAGACGCCGGGAGAGGACATTCCCACAGCCGTGGGCGGCCCCCAGCCTCGTCCTTGCGGCGTGCTCCTCGGTGGCGCTTCGGGGTGGGTTGCCTGCTGCTGCCTGCTGCTGGCTGCTGGGCCTCGCCGGCGCTGCGTTTCGCTCGCCTCCGCTCCGCTCACCGGCGCTCCCTCTGTCTGTTGTCCGTTGGCCCACTGCTCTCCTGGGTGTGCGCCCGCGGGGGGGGGGTGCGGCTCTGTGTCGTCTGTCGTGCGTCGCAAAGGGGGACCGTGCGATTGCCGTCGCCGGGGGCGTGCTTCTGCCGTGGCGGGAGGGCCGTGGTTGTGCGTTCTCGCGCGTGACGCAGAGGGGGATGAGAAATATGTGATCTAGGATACTGCAGAGCTAGTGTGTTACATTGATGCTCGAATCTATGATAGGCTTTGCTATCACCAAGCGGTGACGTTCTGCAGCGGGCGCAAGGGCGCGTAGTCTAATGGCAGGGGCGTTTGGGCGCTGTGGTGGGCACGAGTTGCACTCTCGCCTCCTCGCCCGGCCTATGTCAATTCATTTCTTGTCGCCTCCATGCACTCTCTACTGCGCTTAGGTGCCCTCGCCACGGTTAACTTCATGCTTGGGACAGTTGTGAGATTCAGAAAACAATCGGGCGGGTGACGAAGCAGAGGTACTGATGTGCGTACATATTGGAAATGAGGGGTCTCGAGACCAGGTGCGGGGTTTCTTTTGCCTGTCGCAGCTAAATAGTATGTATTGACTTTGAGCCGCCGCTCCCACGAAAATGTAAGGGCCCCCATTTGGGCGCTCCCCGCTCGTGTGGTGCTTGTGAAGGAGAAGACCCTGCGCTTAGATAGGCGTTTCGTCGCTGACTGTGTTGTACGGTGGTACAGGTTAGTAGTGGAATAGATTGTGCTAGTGTGTGCGCTGTGGTACTCGTTGTTAAGTGTGTGTGCTAGAGAGTGTGTGATATATAGTTGCGCGTTGCCGTTCCGGGTTATTCACGCCAAATGAAGGATCCATAAATCCTTTTACTGGACGGCTATTGCAGCCATCCTTTCGCGTGCCCTGCGTTATTTAGCTTGCATTTTAAGCCAACGCGTTTTTACCCAGTCATAGTAATTTTTACACTCCAGACGGATATGATTATGTTAGCAGGACCAAAAAATATTGAAACATTAGAAGTACACATTCATCCATTCATCTCGTCGTGCTGTTGGTCTTTGTAGATAGGATAATATCCTCACCACATATGTTTTTGCGCCTTGCCTTCACTTGCCCACAGCTTCTCCCATTGCCATATTGGGCGGCTCTGCTTGTTTGCGTTCTGTTTCAGTGCGCTAGATGATAAGGCGTGTTTACCACAAGCTACGAATCGTATATCGTTTCTGCAGTTTGGACGCAGTGGTCGTGGTACTTGGGGTAGCAATAGCAGCTCGCGTCTTTCTGATGGTGTCTATAGCTACCTTCTTTTAAGTGGCCCCGAGTTGTCCTGTTTGTAGATTGACATTTATAATCGACTAAGTGTTAAATTCACCTGTACTCTGGATCTCAGCGCTTTGGTCCGCTTGTCCTCCGCGTTTGTGTGCTGACTCCAGCCCCGAAGACGTATATACTGCGGTTCTCATTCAGCTTTCACGATGGCTCCTTGCACTTCCTCGTTCTTAGCATAGCTGCGCATGAAGCATTTCTGAATGACTATTAGAGAGGTACCCCGCTGGTGTGCGTCTATCTCAGTTTCGGTCAGCCCGGGCTGCCTTGATTGCTTGGCAGAGCTTGGGCCAGCCTTGACATAGCAATATGCATGTTGGCTGCATTGAGCTGGCCTTGCCTTTAATTGCCAGTAGCTTTCACATGATATTTACTGCTGCTCATCGGTCAGTAATACTTGACTCTTAACAGTTATATGCATGCCTTAATTGAATAATGTCTGTCCTCTAAGCTAAAGCTTTGAACCTACAAACTTCCCAGATGATGATTCATGCACAGCAGTCGGACCGGTCGCATGTCATCATTTTCTTATCTTTTATCATATAAACAGCCAATCTCCTCCTATCGCTTTGACAGACACGCCCAATAGAATGGTACATATGACCGCGTATATATATAGATTAGCCGAGTCGGTTTACGAGTTAGATGTTAGGGTAGGTTGTATGGATAGGGGGACTGTTTTGTACTTGTGGTGTGGTAATGCCGTACCACTGAGCCTCCAGGCGTAATTAGTTGATTATAATGTTCCTGAACCACGGTCTGGTAAAGCCTAATTTCATTGTCGGACCTGGTGCAGAAAAAAACACGGTTTTGTCCGAACCGGTCCTCCGCCAAAAGGAGCTGACTGTTTAATGACTTCACTATATTGACGCATGTTATCATGGATTATGCGGCGACGCGGCGAGGCGTAGTGGTGGTGGTGGGAGGGTGATGGGGAGGAGGGGTAAGGGGGAGGGGTGGGGGGTAGGGGGAAGGGGGTTGAAGGGGAGGGTGGGGAGGGGGGAAGGAGAGGAGGGTTGGAGGAGGGGGAAAGGGAGGGTGGGGGGGAGGGGGGAGGGGAGGGTGGGGAGGAGGGGGAGGGCGGTAGAGTGGGTTCTAATAGCAAAAGCAGTTTGAACAGTCCTTTGTTAACAGTCAACAAATCCGTGTTGACCTATCCTCTTGAGGGTCAAAAGGTTATCAGACACTTACTCTTCGCATGTCAGTGGAAAGCACATTTCATGGTCCTTTCATTAAAGTGATAAAAATGGTAGGTCAGCACTAACACACACACTAAAAGTTTTTCACTCGGTCCGTTAGACCATGTCCTCAGAAAATGTCTGATATCTGACCTTTACTCCCCTGCCCTTTGACCTGTTACCTTCAATTTCGCGCTGGTGATGGGTTTCCTCCCCATCACATTATACATCGAATATTAAGAGCGTGGGTCAAGCCGTTGAGAGTTGTGCCGAAATTCTGTATTTCCTCCTATACCTTAAGTTAAGGGGGAAATATTTCCTCTCCATTGACACACCTCGACCTTTGACTCCCAAATTCGACATCGCGAGTCCTTTTCGCGATCCCCCCCCCCCGACGTCCCAAATATCAAGACCGTACGTCGAGCGGTTAAGATTTGTGCCATAACTGTTGACACAGGGACGGACGCACAGACGGACGCTTATGCGATTCTACAAGCTGCATCCGACTTCGTCAGCTGAGCTAAACACAGTGTTTCCTGTTAATGACGACATAGCCCACCAACTTACACATGTTTTAATGTAATCAAGTAACAATAATCCATCATTGACAATGTAAAGTGTAATCCGCTGGATTAATTTATCCAACTAAATCATTGGAACTGTTCGACTATCGTGATTATCTTGATTTGGATTTGACATTAGATGGCAGCACGTACGTGGCTCCGGTGAAATCAACAAGCAGCTGGGCCCGTGGTACCACCACTCCAGTTAGAGCGCTCACTGAGAAGACCTGCAACAGATCGTGTCATGAGATACGAGCAAAGCTAAAGCATTTATAAGCTCAGCCTTGCACAAACCCATAGAACAACAGCTGACTTATTATCCCATCTCAAAATAATTCACTGCATGGTTTGTCATTGGTGAACACTTGGCATTATATCGCCAGTGTGCTCATATCTTACATGACATCATACTCATATACATAATGCATTTCTTATTTGCAAGTAATCAAAAGCATTCTAACAGGGTTTAAATCTCATTTAGTGTTATGCATACCGTGTATGTTCCAACTAGTACCATAAGACGCAGCCTGCGAGATTTACAGACAACGTTTTGATATATAAACACCACTTTTGTGATGAACAGGACAAATGTCACCAAGGTCATCAATGAAGCAATCGTGAGGATCGGGATGACGACCTTTAATCTTTCCTGAGGTATGTCTGTCAGAGAAGGATAGGAATTAGCACCAGGTGATCAAAGTATTGCTGTTGATTTCTTTGAATTTTCGGAGAATTAGGTTTGACCTCTGTATTCACGAACATAACAAGAGAATTGTAGACCATCTAAGAAACATTTACATTTGCATTCAAACACACTCTGATAGTGCGTTCGATTTGCTTCCCTTAGTTAACCTGGGTCTACTCGGGCCAGCCCCAAATACGTTCGATTTGGCAGTCACGGGGTATTTTTTCGTTAACCGGGTCAACCCGGGGGAGAATGAAGTGAGCGGCTCGCCGAGGTGCTCACTTGGGGGGGGGGGGCTTGGGTAAGTATTCCACAATCCATTGCAACCATGCACCATGCATGGCGACAATATCAGTGCGGGATCAGTGCTGCATGAATGTAGCAGTGTGAATGACTGTGTATGTTTGCTCAAGGACGGTGAGTGGATAGGATGATGTTTATTACTGGACAGTGGACATGCTCTCTATCCTTGAGCCGCTCATTCTTAA
>NW_014577711.1:47928-50051 GCF_000485595.1 Priapulus caudatus
ATCATGAATTTATTTCCCAAGGCGTTATTTCGAAATCAGCGCCACCGCCGCCATCTTTGTCTGGTTAAGTATGAAAGCGTATCCCGCAATCTATAGGCGCGTTCACACGGACGTTTTTGGCCCGAGCCTAATTAGGCCCGTGCCAGATTTGGTCCCATCGAAAACGTCGGACCAGGCCCGAGCCAAATTTTAGCACCAGCTTTCGGCGAGAGGTAGAACGGTAGAATCGGTTGAGCGGTAGATGCTGCGAGCGTCAAACGTGTACTTCGACAAAATAAAGTCCAAAACAGTATAAAAATTCGACAAATTTGATCAGGATATGCACGTTTTCAAGATTGATAATTGAACTCGGAACGTAAGTAAACACTCTAAATCGTACACAACGCCATCTCGCGACATACTGTCAAAGTATCCGAGATATTTGTGCAATAAAATTTATTTGAATTTGAATTTGAATTTGACAGACAGTATTTACCTCCCCCCTACTTGCGTACGTGTGAACGCTCCGACTCAAACCGGCCCGAGCCAAATTTGGCCCGAGCCAAATCTAGCCCATTTGGCCCGAGCCAAATCATGACCGTGTGAACGCGGCTAATTATAGCAGGTGAGAAAGCGCGATCCCAAAAATTCGCTCGACGCTCGACGACGCTCGAAAATCGCTTTCTCACCTCCTATATATTTATGTGTCCGTGTACGCGCAATGGCGGCGGCGTGTGTTTACAGTTAAACGCTTCAACTTTCAAGTGCCTGTGGCTTCAAGTGCCTGTGATATGAATATGATAAAATAAGAACACTATTCACTAACAGCAACAGTAACATACATCGGAAAATTATAACCAAATGTAAAATAAATGACTAGTAAAATGAGAAAGGAAGCAACATATTTGTGGCATTGCTGCTGACACATAGAAAAAGCAAACCAGTCAGTCCTTCGATCAGGCTCAAAGACAAGAAAGTTAGACACTAACTAACCAATCGGAAAACCCATTCGACTTTTCCCGTCATGCCTAGAAAACAGTGCGCTATTCTAATGCGCTATTCTCTGAATGCGCTAAACAATGCGCTATTCTCTGAATGGTCCGAGGGTACCCGATTGACTAACTAACCTGTATGATACAGGCGGTTCCGGTTCCGCTTCACTACACTGTGTAGCGTGTAGCGTGCACAGAAATAGAATAGAAGTAGTGAGTAGAAGGCTCATACCCAGGCGCGCAGCGTCGCCAGTTTCTGACAACTGTCACGTGACCAGCGCCATATTGGTGCAGTCAGCCTGCTTAGGGATTGTCTATATTCAAGCAGGTATAAAGTTGTAGGCTGTATAAGAATATTAGGGTCGACTTAATTATTTACCGGCTGGGAAATTTCTCCTATCATTCTACAATATCATTTATATATTTAAACACTAGCAGGAAAAGTTGTAGGCTGTAAGAATATTGCGGTCGACTTATTTACCGGCTGGGAAATTTCTATCATTCTACAATATTAATAATATATTTAAACGCTATAGCAGGTATAAAGTTGTAGGCTGTAAGAATATTGCGGTCGACTTATTTACCGGCTGGGAAATTTCTCTCATTCTACAATATTAATAATATATTTAAACGCTATAGCAGGTATAAAGTTGTAGGCTGTAAGAATATTAGGGTCGACTTAATTAGCGCGCTGGGAAATTTCTCTATCATTCTAGCAATATTCATTTGATTTATTAACACTAGCAGGAAAAGTTTGTAGCTGTTCAAGAATATTGCGGTTCAGCCTTATTTCGCGGCCGCTGGGAAATTTCTATCATTAGGCAATGATTACTATATCCTTTAAAACGCTATAGCAGGTATACATAAGTTGTAGCTGGTGAAGAACTACGTTGCGGGTTCGACTTATTTACCGGACGGGAGCGCTGGGGTAAATCTTCTCGCTCGCTATCGGATTCTCATATCGCGCATATGTCTTATTTTTAGCACTATAGTTCGGAGGTAAAGGTTGTAAGCTGTAAAGAATCGTGCGGTCGACTTATTTACCGGCTGGGAAATTTCTCTCATTCTACAATATTAATAATATATTTAAACGCTATAGCAGGTATAAAGTTGTAGGCTGTAAGAATATTGCGGTCGACTTATTTACCGGCT
>NW_014577711.1:50061-55748 GCF_000485595.1 Priapulus caudatus
TTGGTGTTTTGCTTGGTGATGCGAGAACCAACTCTCCGTAGCAGCTCATTGTACATCTCGGGGGGCATCCTCATGAAGTTCTCGAATGCACCTTGGTCCTCGTTCCGGAGCTTCACCAGAAGCTGGTCGTAGAGACCAAGGTCAAGGCGCCTGCTAATCCATGGTCTAACCCACACTCTTCTTCTTCTTCTTCTTCTTCTTCTTCTTCTTCTTCTTCTTCTTCTTCTTCTTCTTCTTCTTCTTCTTCTTCTTCTTCTTCTTCTTCTTCTTCTTCTTCTTCTTCTTCTTCTTATTCTTCTTCTTCTCCCCCTTCTGTTTATTCTATTCTGTATCTGTTGGAGTGCTAAATTGACCAGATTAAACTGATATCCAATAACAGCAAGAGGTAGCTCCATGTTGTCACCTCGGAGGTCCACCAACAACTGACACCGATCTAGAAAAGTCCAACTATTTATACCATTTTTCAACACGCATGTAGTACGCAACTAACACGGAACTCACACGCAACTAATAGGTTGGGGATACGCTGGGAATACGCACAATAGGTTGGGGGTACGCTGGGAATACGCACAATAGGTTGGGGGTACGCTACACACGCAACATGATCGCAACAGGCACGCAACACGATCGCAACATGATCGCAACAGGTACGCAACACATTCGCAACATGTACGCTACCAAAACCTGGCCAGATACCTCAAATTTGGACCTGCGATCACCTGCGTTCTCATAACTTATGAGTTGCGTACCTGTTGCGATCGTGTTGCGATCGTGTTGCGATCGTTCTCCGTGCGTAGCGTACCTGTTGCGTCCCTGTTGCGTATAAATTGATCGCAGGCATTCGCAGAGAATTATTGAACAGTTCAAAATTTCTGAACTTACTCTCCGTGTGTCTGCGATCACCTGCGTGCTTGTTGCGTGCTTCAAACCTATAAAACCTAATAGTTGCGTGTGAGTTGCGTTCGGAACTTATGCCCACTATTTTTTATTCGCAACCATACGCAACTGGTGATCGCTATGGTGTGACGGCACCTTTAGTTGCGTGTGAGTTGCGTTCGGAACTTATGCCCACTATTTTTTATTCGCAACCATACGCAACTGGTGATCGCTATGGTGTGACGGCACCTTAAGAGCTAACTCGCACTCTCCGACCACTGTTTTTCTCCCTCTCCCTCTCTTCTCAACTCAACTGTCTATCCGACACGCGCACGCGCTTATATTCTACATCATCACGTGACGTCGTGACTAATACAGGAATGTCTCCCAGAGCGTTCTACATCACCACGTGACGCCGTGACTGGTACAGGAATGTCTCCCAGAGCGCATTCCTCCATCATCACGTGACGCCGTGACTGGTACAGGAATGTCTCCCAGAGCGCATTCCTTTCTCGAGGCCCACCAATCGCTTCTCTGCTTACCTACGTCATCTACACGTGATTCTTCCCGATTGGACCACTCTGCCCCTCTCTGTTGACACGCCCCTTTCTTTCCTGCTTACTCCCTCACAACCGTCAGCTCGTCCTACCGTTCACATCTCCTCCCGCCAAATATCACTCCCTAAACCAATGTATATACGCATACAATTGCTACACTAAATATCGCGCGCGCGGTGTATATGCGTCCATGACTTGCTGCGGCGCTGTATCTATCCTCACGCCTCACGGCCGCCGTTACAATATGCACTACATGCACGTTGCAGAAACGACATCATATTTGGGTTAATTCACTCAAACCCATGTTGTTTTAAAGAAAACATACTAAAAAACTACTTTAACCTAACTTACAGAAAGTTCGCGAAAGTTTTTGGTAGATAATTTGGGTTTTTGTCTACAAGTCATGGAGGCTGACATCTTGCTAAATTCCAGCCAATCAGAAGGCGCTAAATTCTTCCTATATGTTATACCGTTTGGGGAAAAAGATTTAGCTGCCGGCTCCGTGCGGTGTGTCCGGTCTCACTGCAGCGTATTTCGCTCGCGATCCCATACAACCGGCGCATCGCTCGTATTCAACATGTTGAATATTCCCGCCCGGTTTTTCATCGCGTGCCTACAAATACGCCATTGTGTCCACATGTTCGCGCGCGATTTCTCTCAGCAGCCAATCAATTTTAGTAAAGCAGCCACATAATGTAGAAAATGGCAGCGTACATGGTAGAAGTGTGGACTACGCAGAAGAAGGATGATTTGGCCACTTTATGGTCAGAGAATCCATGTCTGTATGACATACAGTCTGCAGAATATCGGAATCGAGTTGCGAAGGAACAGCATTAAATGCTATAGCACAACTACTGGAGATGACTGGTAATTTCATTTGTACGCTGGCCGTGTTAGCATGTACAGTAACAGGTAAAAATTCAGTCAGAACAGTGTGCCTTGTAGGCCGTGTGTGCCAGTAGGCGTGAGGTTGCACATATTCAACTCGAATTAAAATCAAATTTGTTGAAATTCTACAAATAGACCATTTATAAATAATATATAAGTAATTAAGGGCTGTTGTCATACTTATTGGCACAACAGTGCCATATGAAATCGTCAACTAAATAATAAACATAATTCGATTTATTGAACTATTAAACGTGTGCTATAATCGGTTCGCTTTTGTGTTCCTGATGCAAGCCTGTTCTACTCTCCGTCGTTCAGCTGCATTTTGCCGTCTTTATGGCATATGGTAAATTCAATATTTTAATTCACCTTCCAATATTAGCAGCGCTGGCGATCGATCTTTGTTAGCTGTGACACACACACACATAATGGATAATAATCATTCACAGCTAACAGAGATCGATCGCCAGCGCTGCTAATATCGGATGGCGAATTAAAATATTGAATTGACCAGATGCCACAAGGACGGCAAAGTGCAGCTAAACGACGGAGAGTAGAACAGGCTTGCATCAGGAACACAAAAGCGGTCCGATTCTAGCACATGTTTAATAACGTTTAAGCCAGCCTTAGGTCGGCCTTAAGCCAGCCTTAGCTCGGCCGTGCGACGTGACGCGATTGCCAGCAACGGATTTTCTGCAACTAATTGCAACTCGCAGCGACGATCGAGTCGCAGGGACAGTTCGACCTAGCGCAACTGCACTCCTAAGCACCTGCCCCTGCACCTGCCCCTGCACATGCACACATAAGCACACCTAAGCACTCCCGCGACTGCTAGAAACGGGTCTCCGACGCTCAGCGACTGAAAAATGGACAGTCGCTTCGAGTCGCGCACGAGCGCCCATGCGCGTGGATAACACGTTTTTAAATAAACGCAATAACGCAGAACAAAAATAAGTGTGGGAGAATTTTATTCACGACGACAGCTGGTGACTGCAGTATGAGAGAAGATGGATCGTAGAAACGATAGTTGCACCAAAAAAAAAAAGATCGATCGATGTAAATAAAGGGCACATGATTCTGATCAAATTACACAAATTACGGGCTAGATACCACAGGGCAAGGGCAGTGCGAGAGACTACTGTCGGCTGAAAATGGCTTTATAAGCAGACGAAGAATATGACCAAGTTTCGAGTTGGAGATTGAAGCCCGATGGTGACATCAATGCAAAAAACCCTGCACTATTGGCAATCGTCCACAGATTCTCATTACAATTTTGCTGGTACATATCACGACATTGCACGTACATATTCTGACGATAATGATAATTCAGTTATTAGAGGCAGCTGTACGAACATATTATACAAGAATAAATACAATACAAGAAAGACGCGTTCACGCGAGGAAAACTTTTTTGGCAGGCAGCTGAAACCCTATCTCTTCCAAAGCAGCGTTCAGACGTAAACCTCGCAAAAAAACAATGTAATCTAGAGGTTCGTTGTTTTGTTATCTTAGCTCGCATAGTCAGGTTAAGCTGCTTTCATTGACTACTGTACACCGGATTCCAAACAGTTTAAAATGCGTATTTCGGGATGTTTGAAACGAAACGTAACTTAATTGTTTTTTAATTCTATCAAAATTATAAACAATGCTCTCAGATATTTACACATTTTTGTACGATAGTGCATTTAAGTTAATGTGCGTTGACAACCCTGTTGGACAAAAACGTCTCTTATGTGCGGCATAGAACGTCAGGCGTACATGGTGATTTATCGTCAGATGCCGCAACTTCCAACCAATATGTTCTTTGTGTACATTTTCCCTGAAACAGAATGTGGGAACAGCTAGTGTTTACACAGCGAGATTATACCACCTGTCATAAGAGTGGTAGTTCGGTAGCAAAGTAACGCGAAATTACGCGTATCCGGGCTGCGAAATTATTTTTCCCACTTGGGTTCCGGACCCCAATCTTTCCACAGCCAATCAGCGCACACCATTCACTCGACTTCACTCTTATTTAGCATATGTCATGTGTGATTTTTAATAACCCTGTATAGCCGAGCAGGTAGCGCGCCGGCGTTACGTCTCAACCATAGAAATAGTATAGATAACCTATATACTATTATATGGATAACCTATATACTATTATACTACTATATACTATGGTTATCTATACTATTTCTATGGTCTCAACGGTCGTTTGTTCGAATCCCGTATGTTTTTTAATTATTTTCCTGTTTTCTGTATTTTTCTATCTTTATCCATTTAACTATTGTTTTTAAATTAACGCGAATATTTACATGATTTATTTACAACAATTTAATTAAAATTATTATTTTTTTATTTCATTAAATTTATTAGTGTTAATTAAATTTAATTAGGGTTAGGGTTAAGGTTAGGGTTAGGGTTAGGTTTATGGTTAGGGTTAGGGTTAGGGTTAGGGTTAGGGTTAGGGTTAGTGTTCGGGTTAGGGTTAGGGTTAGGGTTCGGAACTGCAGTGGGAAAAAAATTCGCATCCGGGCTATACGCTTGAAAGGGGTATACGACTCAAGCAGCCACTACGACGCCAATTTCTTTTATTCGTGTGATTAGTAAATGCTAGATGGTATCTACATGTATTAAGAAAGCATAAAATAAATTTGAAATACAGTGCTTTTATTTTTAAGAGTTACCGAAACTTAACGAGGTACGCTACGACACGCACACGCACACGCACACGCACACGCACACGCACACGCACACGCACACGCACACGCACAAACACATAAATAGCATGTAGCAGACCGGCTACTTTTACGACCACAACATAGAAAATGTCAAGGTAAGACAACTTCCGGTAACTCCCGGGTGCCACAAATTATTCGTTATATGGTTCGTTTAGATGTGATAGCGGTCACCTAATAGGTTGTCGTCCTTATATATATATATATTTTCACGGACTACACAACATCTATAATTTACACGTTTTGAATCGTAAGGCCTGTAATTGACATAGTAAATTTATCACAGTAATTAACGCGCTTCGTCTCAATCGATTCGGAACGGATGCGATGACTACAAATGCGATGAGCAGATCCTAAATTCAGAACATGAGATGTAGTCTTAATATAAATACATAGCCATGCCCAATTACAATAGAAATCCTACACCTTAATTAATTTCAACATAGAAGCATTACCTTTACTTCAAATATGCTTCTCGTGCTGTAGCTGAATATTGATCGCAGGCCTCTGCAGTATCTTCGGCTGGTCATGAGCTGACTTGAATTTTAACGCTTTAACGTCCATTTAAGAAAAGAATGTCGTCAGTCAGTCGCAAAATCGGAATTCAAACGTGTCTGACAATGTCTTTGCAGAATGTACATCAATG
>NW_014577711.1:56343-60291 GCF_000485595.1 Priapulus caudatus
AATGTGTTTTTGTAACTTTTGAAGCAATTGTAAATCCAGTAAAATCAACGATTTGAAAGGGGGCGTGGCCTAATCGTGACGTGGTTTGGGGAATCTGTGCTGAACTTTGTAATGGATGACCGGACGCATAGCCACTGCGTATTATATAAACACAATTTAACTGTGAACCGCATTTAGATGCAATTCTTAAAATTATGGAACGATAGGTGGCAGCACTGTATAGTCACACTGTACAGGCTCAAATTAATATGCATCAATGCACACGCATTGTTTCAGTTATTTCTGTGATGTAGTCACTTGAAATGTGTATGAATGCACACTGCACTTCCTTTAATTTTAATGATGCCCCCTGCAAAATTACAGATCGGTAGGTCCTATAGCTAAGGAGGAGATGCGCATGCCAAAGAAAGTGGCGGAAAAAGAATAATAACAAGAATTCGTGGAATAACAATGTATTTGGCACATTGCCAAATAAAACTATCTGCATATATATGGCAGGGAGCATCACCGAACGACCACAATCTCAAACGAAAAAGGTCACTGCCATATTGTTATATCTGTTCAAAGATATGATCGTGAAATCTACATGCCTTATAAAGCAGGCAGGCACACAGACAGACAGACAGACAGACAGACAGACAGACAGACAGACAGACAGACAGACGGACGGACGGACGGACGGCCGAACAAATAGACAGACAGACAGCCAGCCAGCCAGACAGACAGACAGACCGACACACCGACAGACGGACAGGCACACAGACAGCCGGACAGACAGACAGACAAACAGACAGACAGACAGACAGACAGACAGACAGACAGACGAACGGACGGACGGACGGACAGACAGACGGACAGACGGACAGACGGACAGACAGACAGACAGACAGACAGACAGACAGACAGACAGACAGACGGTAGAACGGACAGACAGACGGACGGACAGACGGACAGACAGACAAACAGACAGACGGACAGTCAGACGGACAGACAGACAGACAGACAGACAGACAGACAGACAGACAGACAGACAGACACACAGACAGACACACAGACACACAGGCAGGCAGACAGACGGACAGACAGACAGACAGACAGACAGACAGACAGACAGACAGACAGACAGACACATTCAACTGTAAGTAATACTACTTACCTACTATATTTTTGACATAATATAAACTATAAAAACACAGTTTCATGATTTCATTGTTGTATTGAGATATTTATTTTATTATGACGTGTTAATGAATTGTACTTGTAACCGCGGCACACCGAAAATGACAGGCGACTCAACACATTTCTTTTCTTGCTACTCGTTTTATTGATCACTCCGTACCACAGAGTGTGGCGCACACTGCAGTACAGGTGAAACTGCAACACAAATTTGTAATTCTTTTAAACCCAGTTCATTCTTACATGTATTAATTTTCCCAAAAATTAGCGTTATTGACGAGTATTAAACAGAGAGTTATTAATCTGGCTGTATAACTCCCTGTATCGATATACCTCACTGGAGTTCTTGAAATGATATCCGTACTATATACTGAGTAGCTGCCCTCTCCATCACCTTCTCCGCAAACAGAGGGAACTGCTCCCCTCTCGGCTGCATGAGAGACACCCTCAGCAAGGCTTCATATGCAGACCTGACTCGTTTGTCATTGTCATCACCACGATACCAACCGTGGTCGCCCCAGAATGGCTCCTTGAATATCTCCGTGTCAAAGAACACCCATTCGCCGTTGATCATTCCAGATTATAGGCGGTCAGCATCGCTTCTCTGACCGATTCTCCGCGCAAGCTGAGCACAATCACTAGAGATTCAGCGAGAGGAGAGCAGGGTTAATTACTAACGCGCGTTATGACATTAAAAAACTGATAACTAATTTCAAATACTTAAAATTTAAATCCGAAAAAACCAGCATTATCACAGTAGATCGACTCACCTCTCGAATTACGGCTGGCCTCCAGTAAAAGTGTGGTTAAATTCTGTTCATGCCTTGAATCTGTTTGGAGCATCGATGGGTAGATTTGTGACTTATGTATATAGAATTGCCAACATCGAGGAAAAAAATATCGCCGATGTCTGTAATTATTGCGATGTGTGACCAGTTGAAGTGGATAAAAATGCTTTCGAAAACTTTTCGCAGTCTGCACTGGCAGTACGATGTACGAGTAAGAGTGGGGTAAGACAGTTTGTTAATGAAAATTCCTTGTGCACTTCCGCCTGTTATGATGAGAAGGTTCCAGAAGGCTGCCATACGGGCGACAACGTACAGAGCATGGGAGCAAGCAGGTCCAACGAAACCTATAATATCATTCGTGTAGAACGCTTGTGCGGCATAACCCGGTGCCTTGTCATAGTCGCATGAGTGGCCGTACGAACTCTCAATGAGCTCTAGACGGTAATTGTCGTTGAGGACGTCAGCGTTGATTTTTTCTACTGCTAGACTGACTGCCGGCGCACATTTCCTCATGTCGTAGGGCGCCTTTGTATGAGACATCATCAACAACGCTACACGATACACCGTAACGTTTGTTACTTCCACCGCTGTTGCACTATTCATGAAGAGGAAAATACAACATCTAAATAGTGCTAGAACATACATTGTTCGTGATGACAACATTAGCCTCGTGATAACGTTATAAACTTCATAAATATCGGGTCATCATAGTCATCACGCACAAATAAATTCGTACGATATTATGCCACAGGTCATCGTAGTTGCCTCTGCAAAAGAATACGTTTCGTTTACATACAATCATTATCGTCTAACCAGCGCAGGAAGCTCGTCCATGGGAATCGATCACATGATTGCCTGCAGTCATGCTTATAGGCGTTGTTATATAGGCGCGCCAAGATTCACGTCGTAGAGTAGTAGACATGCGCTGAACGAACGTTTCTCCCACGTAGGCCTATCCGCGCAGCGTCGATAACACATACGATGAACAAATGAGTAGCTGACGACCACGAAAGTGTGTTTTATTAATTTCTCACCGTACTCGATGCGTTAAATTCCTAATTAACATTACCACGCGCGTGCAGCACACGAGTGTAAATTAGAATACAATTTTAGGCGCGGGATGTCTAATTGCCAGCGCTAAATAGGTTTCCGGAAAAAACATTAGTACTTCCTTTGAGCAAATTAATATGCCCACAACAGATTCACTCGTAGGCACAACGTAAACCGGAGAGTTTACATATAATATTATAGGTATATATTGTGTATCAGAGTAAAGCCCTCTATACATAGACATCAGTGTCTATTTCACGGAATTCTGCGTGAACGTCAGAAATGTAACTACGCACACTAGGAAACGTTGATTGTCACAGACAGTTCCTCCACTTCTACAGAATAGCTGCGTCTCTTGGGGGAGAAACAACCCTAATTCAGCGTCTGAGTGATTCAAACTTAGGGGGTTTAACACACTCGTTACATGGCACAGCTTTTTTTGAAAGTATAATTGTTTATAATTATGGTTTCATATTCATTTAGGCGGTCCGGGACCGTGGTATACGCTCGACGGTACTGTTTCTAACAGGGTCAGGGCCCTGCCACTGGATCAATGCCAGCACCGCAGTATTCTGTAAGACTATGTTTTGGACCAATTCAAAGAATCTGCTTGCGGTACGATTCGCGTGAGATGAGAACAGCACCACAGCGCATGCACACCGGTGAATGCGTTAACTGAATAATTTGTGAATTTGAATGTGAGAGAGGTGTAACTGTAAACATGTTGAGAGCAACATCGTTAAGGTCGGACGGTGCGTGAGTTCCTCGTGGAATACGTAGAATGGGTTTGTGGGAATTGCTAAGTTTGTGGGACATACCTGGCGACCTACACAGACACACACACGCGCGCGTGCGCACGCGCACACGAACACGCACACGCACGCACGCGCCCCCCCCCACACACAAACACACACACACACACACACACACACAC
>NW_014577711.1:65364-77548 GCF_000485595.1 Priapulus caudatus
CGTGCGCCGGCCTTTTGATTTGGCGCACGGATCAAAAGCTGCCAGCGTGTGATACTTTCGTAGGACGTTCCCGCGGTCGCGTGCGCCTTGCCGCAGAACTGCGCGCAAGATTCGCGCTTAGCGGGCAGGATCAACACCTCTCAGGCGACGCTTCTCTGGTATCCGGTCTCTTCTCTGGATACCGCAGGGCAAGGGCAGTGCGAGAGACTACTGTCGGCTGAAAATGGCTTTATAAGCAGACGAAGTCGGTCGAAGAATATGACCAAGTTTCGAGTTTGAGATTGAAGCCGTTGATGGTGACATCAATGCGAGAAACCCTGCACTATTGGCAATCGTCAACAGTTTCTCATTACAATTTTGCTGGTACATATCATTCTGACAATAATGATAATTCAGTCATTAGAGGCAGCTGTACGAACATATTATACAAGAATAACTACAATACAAGAAAGACGCGTTCACGCGAGGAAAACCTTTTTGGATACAAGGCAGCTGAAACCCTATCTCTTGCAAAGCAGCGTTCAGACGTAAACCTCGCAAAAAAGCAATGTAATCTAGAGGTCCGTTGTTTTGTTATCTTAGCTCGCATAGTCAGATTAAGCTGTTTTCATTGACTACTGTACACCGGATTCCAAACAGTTTAAAATGCGTATTTCGGGATTTTTGAAACGAAACGTAACTTAAAAAATTTAATAATTCTATCAGAATTTTAAACAATGCTCTCAGATATTTACACATTTTTGTACGATGGTGCATTTAAGTTAATGTGTGTTGACAACCCTGTTAGACAAAAACGTCTCTTAAGTGCGGCATAAAACGTCAGGCGTACATGGTGATTTATCGTCAGATGCCGCACCTTCCAACCAATATGTTCTTTGTGTACCTTTCCCCTGAAACAGAATATGGGAACAGCTAGTGTTTACACAGCGAGATTAGCATGCACCTGTCTAGAAAGTGGTAGTTCGGTAGCAAGGTTACACGAAATTACGCGTATCCGGGCTATACGCGTGCAAGAGGTCTACGACTCAAGCAGCCACTACGACGCCAAGTATGCGTTTTGCTGTTTCTTTATTCGTGTGATTAGTAAATGCTAGATGGTGTATACATATATTAAGAAAGTATAAAATAAATTTGAAATACAGTGCTTTTATTTTTAAGAGCTACCAAAACTTAACGGGGTACGCTACGACACGCACACGCACACGAACACGCACACGCACACGCACACGCACACGCACACGCACACGCACACGCACACGCACACGCACACGCACACGCGAGACGCACCGCACACGCCGCCACGCACCACATCACACACCACACACGGTATAGATGATATAATTATTATAGTATTATGTATATGATAGATATAAACACACACACAACACACAACACAACAACACTACACACACAAATACACACACAACACACAACACACAACCACACCAGATACTACACAGACAGACGCTGCGCGCGGACACGACACACAACCACACACACACACACACACAACACAGCACAACATGCACACACACACACACACACACACACACACACACACACACAACATGGCACACACAACACACACACACACACACACAACACACACACGAACACAACAGCACACACACACACACCGAATGCAGACATGATTCTCATGCTGCCATGCATTATATTACATCGCATGCACTCCGCGCACGGCGACCCGCTGCACGTCAGGGACACTCGCAGGTACGGCTCGCGGCATACGCGAAACCACTAAGCACAAGACAAGCAGGCACGCGAACACGAGCCGGCGCACGCTCAACGCCACAACACATATAATAGATAGTAGCAAACCGCGCTGCCTTACGACAGCAACACAAAATAAGTCAAAGGTAAGAAACTTCGGTAATCCCGGGTGCCATATTTAGTATATGGTTCGTTTAGATGTGATAGCGGTCACCTAATAGGTTGTCGTCCTTATATATATATATATATATATTTCACGACATCACAACATCTATAATACACGTTTTGAACATCGTAAGGCCTGTAATTGACATAGTAAATTTATCACAGTAATTAACGCCTTCGTCTTAATCGATTCGGAACGGATGCGATGACTAACAATACGATGAGCAGATCTTAAATTCAGAACATGGGTGTAGCTTAATATAAATACATAGCCATGCCCTAATTACAATAGAAATGCCTACACCTTAATTAATTTCAACATAGAAGCTTACCTTTACTTCAATATCTCCTCGTAGCTGTAGCTGAAATTGATCGCAGCTCTGCAGTATCTCGGCTGTGTATGAGCTGACTTGAATTTTCAACGCTTTACGTCCATTTAAAAAAGAAAATGTCGTCAGTCAGTCGTCCAAAATCGGAATTCAACGTGTCACCGACAATGTCTTCAGAATGTACATCATCATACCAAGCATTCAGATACAGCTTACAGATATAAAAACCACGAAGGTATCCGAGCTAGTGTAAATAGCTACAAACATCTATATCACATTATATAATACATTACAAATATATTATTATATAGGCCGTGGCTACGCGTCCGGTTACCGGACGCCCAGCTCCCATGCAGGCTACGCGTCCGGTCATATATTTCTTATGTGAACCCAACTAGATTTTTACAGTAAAAAACATTCAACAATAAGTTTTAATTGCCTTTAGGTATTTTATCAAAAAATGTGTTTTTGTAACTTTTGAAGCAATTGTAAATCCAGTAAAATCAACGATTTGAAAGGGGGCGTGGCCTAATCGTGACGTGGTTTGGGGAATCTGTGCTGAGCTTTGTAATGGATGACCGGACGCATAGCCACTGCGTATTATATAAACACAATTTAACTGTGAACCGCATTTAGAACAATTCGCAACTGAAGTATTGCTGCGAATGGTTTTTGTCGCTGTGTCTTTCCTATTCATTGTTAATCATAGGTTGGGAAAGACTAAAATCCATGTTTCTGGGCTTAAAAGTTCTATTTGCTAGTATTGTATATGCGTGGGCATCTAGACGCCTGTCGGCTCGGAAGATGACAAGCGACAAACGATGATCATGTTGTCTCGCAATTGATGGGTATAACTATGCCTGGCGTTTCTTCGCCTGGCATGAATTAGCGCGAACCCGCTTAAATGAACTGCATGCGTGTGCGCGCAATTGATGAGTAACTAGCTATAGCGTGCCCACACGCGCTTAAAGTTTAAAATATTAGCGCGGACCTTCTTAGACATTAATGTGACAGACAGTGATATAATTAACAACGGCCGCTCAGCATAATTAAAAGTTAGTTTCAAATTCTCTTAATTTTTGGTCGCTGACACCCCGCGAGTGTGCTGCCACCCTGACGAAGTTGCGCTTTTGCCAATTTATTTTGCAGGTTACAGACCGATAGCTGATCCTAAAGGTGCAATTATATTTATATCTAACTGCTATTTAACCGAGCGATTGTTATTCTAAGACAAATTCATCCACACTATGGCTGAAACTGAGTTGTTTATAAAGTATTGCAATCCTTCTCATTTTAAACAAATAAATAGGAAACATCCTTCATCTGTAGCCTGCAGCCAAAAAGTTACGATGCGCAACTTTGCAAGCAGATGCGCTAGCAGTGGCGCCACCGTCGTTGTGAGCAACGACATAGCGGTTAGTTTTAAAACATTTTTAGAAAATGTTTGTGGTGAATTTTGAACAATGAAATCTTTTATTCGGCTGGTAGACTACTAGATCTAACTGGGTTAATTGTTGTAGTAAACCGTGAAGATTCGAAACGTACAGCTGACGTTTCGCCTCGAGGCTTTCTCAAACCTGACGTCAGCTGTACGTTTCCAATCTTCACGGTTGAGTAACAATTAACCCAGTTAGATCGAATGAAATCTTTTATGTAGCGTAATTTAAATTTATTTTAACTAAAAATACGCAAGCAACCCTGGGTCATGTGTCCCTGTAACAACTGTGGTAGCTAATAACAGGTACTGTTATCGGTAATGACGGTGGCTGTTGCGGCGCCAATCTTAATCACCTATTGGTCTTTAAAAAGACAACTCGCTCGTACCTACGCATAGAACAAGGTATATAAGACGTAGTTATATAGGCGAGATATAGGGAGGAGTTGCAGAAAGACGATAGACGACGGCTACTTAGCAACAGTCCACGAAGTTGGTTTCTGTCTGTCTTTCGCAAGTTGAGTTCCATACGTTTTCGCACTATAACCAACCTACGCTACCTCTCGCTCTACCTGGTACCAGCCGGCCTACAATCTACGGTAGCAGCCACACTACAACCTTAACTACAACCGCAGTCTTCTGCCCTCACCTACCAAGGGACAATGAGAGACCGACGGATTGAGACGCAGAGACATAAGAAGAGCTGGAGAGACAGGCATGAACAGGTTGCAGAATGAGAGAGAGAGAGAGAGAGAGAGAGAAAAGAGAAAGCGAGAGATAGAAAATAGAGCGAGCGAGAGAGAGAGAGAGAGAGAGAGAGAGAGAAGGGGAAAGATAGACGAGTTGTAGAGAGAGGAGTTGCAGAGAAAGAGAGACGATGGATGTCACTTATAGTCCGCGAGAATAGTTGTACGTGTGTAGAGTGCATGTGCCAAGTTATAATAAACAGTCATCGTTTCGATACCGTATCTCCGATAACTATTACTAGATTGATTGCTAAGGCTGTGCGAAGAACAGCCGTATTTCACAATACAGCACTAGCAAAGCGCGTGTTCGGTCGGATATGCGTGCAATCATGATAGGGTTATCAGCAAATATACAGAATATTCAGCAATGAACGGGTGGTTCTGGGTTTATTCAAGAATGTGTTTGATGCAAGCGAGCACTAAAATATCCTAGATTTAGCGATCGATTTCGTAATCAACGCGGATAGAAAATGACGCGCCTATGATCCATTACTCACGCAAACCCGTCGATTCCATTCTTGAAGCCATGTTAACAGTATCCCCGAATAAGCAGTAACGTGGCATCTTCAATCCGACTACCCCTGCTACGCACGAACCTGGAATAAACGAAGTTACTTCGTTAATTGTTACAGCATGTACAAAATATTGCGATGTTTCGCGATTCCATGAACTAATAAGATTAAGCGCAGAAAACAAGCAGTAAAACGCCTATAATCACTATAATCACTATAATCACACGCCCGCACAAACGTGCATAGACTAACGGAAACGTGCACCCTCTCTAGCTTTACTGGAAACTCCCTTCATATAATTACTCTCAAAGGCGTCGTTCATCTATCATAAAAAAATTATTCTTAGTAATTATAAATTCATATTTATTCAGAGACTTATTTATAGGCTATATAATATTTATGCAGGCTTTCCGGTGCGCACCAGAATGTAACCCTATCCTTAGCTGTAGTTTCTCTCCTGGTCGGTGTCGAATCTTGAACTTGTCCACGGCGTTGAGTAAGGAGAGCGACATGAGAGCAATCTCACTCGCGTGCTTGTCGCCGTTACGCTCCGGGAGACCAGAAACAACCATGTAGGCATCGCCAATCGTCTCCACCTGCAGACACCATGTGTACAGACAATATGCTACAGCAACAACCATGCACTAATAGCAAGCGTCCACCGCTGACGTTAAACACGAACGGCTTGGACGATACAGTGAAGTACCATTATATTTTGGTTGTGGTATAATTGCGAGCTGCCAAAATCTGATTGAAAGGATAATAATTACAACTAATAACTAATAACATTGACATTCCGTTATTCGTTCATAGATCGCCCTACCTTGTAAGCATCGAATTGCGTTAGAATTCCATCGAAACAGCTGTATAGATCGTTGAGCAGGTCGACGATCTGCAAAAATATGCGACAAAATACGTTTAAACGGATGTTCCATCACGCAAGGGTGTCGGAGATATTAAAGCCAAATCAATAGAATGGTTTCGTATAGTACTAATCCTCTACACACCACTAGAGGCTGAATGTATTAGGCTTACCTGTAGTGGCGTGCTATCAGCTGACAGCGTGGTGAAGCTGACGATGTCACTAAAATATATCGTGACGCTATCGTATAATTCTGGCTGAACGGCATGTCCTGCTTTCAACTGCTCTGCTACCTTCCTGCAATAACCCCCGACACCAAACTGCGGTAACTGACACGACAACTAATACACCACGTTGTTTTCAATCTGTAAGTGACAAATCAATTAGTTACTACACGTTTCGAATAATTATTCATATTGTTGTTTCTGCTAGCGTTCAGTAATCCTGCTAGGTGCGGCTGAGTAAATCGACCCCAAATACACGCTTTGAAGAATCATTAACGTTGCTGTTTCCGTGTAAATCTTGCTAAAGTATGGCTGAGGCTCAACAGGTAGTTACCCGGGAAGCATCTCCTTGAGAAGCTGGTCGACCTTTCTCTTCTCCTCCAGTAATTGAGATGTCCTGTCGTTAACGACCGTCTCCAGGTTGGCGGCATACTGCTCCATGCGCATCAGTAGGTCGTCAAGGATATTTCCGAACTTGCCCCTGTTAAAAGATGTCGCGGCTTAGTATTGAAATTGTTCTCTGTATTCCTCGATTTCCATAAAAGGTTATCAAATGCTGTTGAATGAGAATTGGTGAGAACGAATATAGTTTATCTTAACAGCATAATCATACGTTCGCGATGCAACTTCACTTCCAATTGCAAAGACAGCTACTTTCTTGATTACTTGCAATAATGATATTACAATAATTTTGCAGTTGTAAAACAAGTATTAACAGCTCTGACAAAGCTGTATTATGCTTCATGTATCATGTAACATGAATTACGTTCCGGTTTAAATATACGGGTATTCCCTATTTTCATTTCAGTATAATTAACAATTTACTAGTTTAATTAATAACTAATTTAGGTAATTGTGACATCACTCTGACAAATGGATATCTTAAGCCTAATAAGCAGTGATGCAGTACTTACTAGCAGTTTATTAACAAATGATACGTGCGTGCGCTAATGATTTCGTGCGTAGAACCATTACAAGTATGCGGGGATACATATAGGGGATATATACAGGAAAAAATATTAGATAAAATCACAATATTGCAAACAACACGGCAATCACTTTAGCCACATCCACGTAGTATACACACTTGCTGATGATCTTCAACGTTGCAAGAATGTTATCGAACGACGGGCGACCGGAAGGATCCTCTTGCCAACAGGCTGTCATCAGCTTACAGATGTCTTGTTGGCAGGCGCCATTTTCCACAGTCGGTCGGAATGGAGGAGATTCGACGCGGCGTACACTTTCAATGATTTCTGAAATGTGTTAGACATTAATTACCATGATTACAAATAGCTCTTTGCAGCACACATTTGAACTCGTTGGCGACACGTATAACAATCGGAGTCGTTACGGAAAGACCATATATATATAGATAATATATGATATTGAGACAATGATAATTTACTGATCATTATTAACGATGAATATGTGTTATTAAGAATTTATTACGTAGTATAAATCAAATAATATTAAAGTATTTAATCACAGCGGCAGATCCTATAAAACTGTTATGCGGGATGTGTACCTATCGGGGTCAATCTTATCGTTTCATCTTGGAATGGGTAGCTGTCAAGTATAACCTCGTAAAGGATAATGCCAAATGAATAGACATCGCCCTTCTGGGTTCCATCAAGGGAAAATTGCTCTTTTCGCAGAAGTTCGGGAGCGGTCCAAAGCAAGCCTGGATAGTGGAAATAATTACTTTATGTGTATACAAAAACCTGCTTTTGAAAGGGACAGATATGTTATTTCTCACAGCAATCGATTAGGTCAATGCGTCATTGATCCACCCATCTCCTCATCGCGCGCTCTCTTTCTTTCTCTCTCCCTCTCTCTCTCTCTCTCTCTCTCTCTCTCTCTCCTCTCTCTCGATCTGCTCTTCGCTCGCTCGCTCTCTCCCTCTCTGTCTTTGTCTCCCCTCGGCTCTCTCTCTCTCTCTAACTCTCTCTCTCTCTCGCCCGCCCTCCCCCTCTCTGTCTTTCTCTCTCTCGCTCTATCTCTCTCCCTTTTTCGCTCCCCCTCTCCTCTCACCGCTCACTTTCTTCACACTCGCTCGTTCCTCCGTCCATTGTATAACGTAAAAACTATAAATGCATGGGAATCTTACGTGAGTAATACGACTGAAGCTGGCCCATCAGTATTTTATATCCTGGATGGTGGAAATAATTACTTTATGTGTATACAAAAACCTGCTTTTGAAAGGGACGGATATGTTATTTCTCACAGCAATCGATTGCGTCATTGATCCACCCATCTCCCCATCGCTCTCCTCTCTGCTCTCGCGTCATCTCTCTCTCTCACCTCTCTCTCCTCGCGATCCTCTCTCGTCTGCTCTCATTCTCTCTCTCTCTCTCGTTCTCTCTCTCATCTCTCTCTAATTTCTCTCCGGTCGCGCTCGCTCTCCCCCTCTCTGTCTTTCTCTCTCTCGCTCTCTCTCTCCCCTCTCTGTCTTTCTCTCTCTCGCTCTATCTCGATCTCTCTCCCTTTCTCGCTCCCCCCTCTCTCTCGCTCACTTCCTCACACTCGCTCGTTCTCTCTGTATACGTAAAAACTATAAATGCATGGGAATCTTACGTGAGTAATACGACTGAGGCTGGCCCATCAGTATGTCTCTGTTCCCTCCTAACAGTGTTTTCACGACAAAATCTGTCACCTTGACAACGAATCTACTGTCGCAGACGCAATTAGGCGAACAGAGATCGCCATGAGATTTAATGGGTGACTCGTGCAAGTACTTCATTCCCTGCATGAAATGAGATGAATGAGCAACGGAAAACGTGAAAGTTTATAATTAAAGAAGATTTAAAATTTCTATTAATTAATTAATTAAAGCATGTAATAACATGTAAAATGTATTACTTTATGCAAACATCGATTAGTAGTTTGGCACTGGGAAGGAAATCAATGGATCAATCCTCAAAATATTTTTATTCCTCACCAGGTGGCATGACCATGTCACTTAACATCGCTGCCCACGGTTGATTAGATCATCCTGCGTATATATATATAGATATATATATATATATATATTATATATAATATATATAATAATACTATTTAACATATAAATCACAGTTGAATAGCCTATATATCTGTATTGAACTTCATCTTGAACTGTTTGCTGCATCGCATAACAACACGAAGAACTTTTCCAAAAACTCACAGATACGATGTTTCACGCAGAATGGACATGCGGAATTCCTTGTTCACTGAATGGTGCTGCTGTGCAGGCACATCTCTGTCAAAGAGTCAGAAATTTGTTTATAATAAATTTCTCTAGTGTGTGGTACTGAGAGATGCATATTTTCACGTCTACCCCCATAGAATACGTATGGTAGTAACATTGGCCGAAATTATGCGTCTTGAATTAGCCCCATATACTGGGTGATTGAGAATCGTATTTCCGCGTTCTCGAGTTTCGCAGGTCGAATTCATCAAATGTGATTACTCTTTGAATTCACTTGTAAATGATGAACGGTGTCGATTGCGTAATCCGTATTATATATTCTATATATTTTATGAACGCATTATTACTACATTATATATCTATTATATTATGCAATTATATAATTATGCTTTAAATAACTAATAACCGATTTTTGGCCACAACCGTTGAAAATTTTCGGTAAACTGTGGTAATTCAATAAAAATCCTACGCTACAATAGCCTAGGATCTGTCAGCGTATTGTGTGTTTGTGTCTGTTTTGTGTCTTGTGTTTGTGTTTGTGTTTGTGTGTGTGTTGTGTGTGTGTGTGTGTGTGTGTGTGTGTGTGTGTGTGTGTGTTGTGTGTGTGTGTGTGTGTGTGTGTGTGTGTGTGTGTGTGGGTGTGTGTTTGTGGTGTGTGTTTGTGTGTGTGTGTGTGTGTTGTTGTGTTGTGTGTGTGTGTGTGCTGTGTACGCGCGGCTGCGTATTTGTGTGTGCGCCCGTGTATGGTTGGCCATCGTATTCAGAAATAATTATTTTTACCGCGGTAGAAATTAACACCATTTTACCCAATCAGAGGTCTTTTTACACATAATTTAACCGCGGTAAAATTATTTCAACCGCGGTTTAATTATGTGTAACAATGCCTCTGATTTAGTAAAAGAGAAATAATTTTACCGCGGTTAAATTATGTGTAACGAGGCCAAGGACTTGGTAAAAAGGGCCATAATTTAGCCGTGGAAAAATTATAGCCCTTAAACCCAATCAGAGGCCTTGTTACGCATAATTTAATCGCGGTTAAATTATTTATACCACGGTTAAATTACGTGTAACAATGCCTCTAATTGGGTAAAATTGCCATAATTGGTTGAGTTATTTTTACCGCGGTTGAAATAATTTATCCGCGGTTGAATTATGTGTAACACGCGACCTCTGATTGGGTGAAAGGCCAATAATTTTACCGCGGTTAAATGATTATTTCTGAGTACGACGGCCAACCATACACGCGTGCGCGCATGCATCTACGCGTGTGTGCGTTCGTGTATGCGTGACCATGTGTCTGCGTGCGTGTATGCGTGACTATGTGTCTGCGTGCCTGTGTGCCATATAACACATATGTGTCATATTTGTGCAGTGTGTCCGTGTTTCGTGCGTGGGGGGACGGGCATAGTTGCGTACGTACATAAGTGCGTACCTGGAGGTTACCGCGTGCACAGTGCTCTACCAGCACGGCCGTATTAGGTGGTTCGATGCAGGCTCCGATGAATCGAGTCAGGTTTTCGTGCTGCAGTTCCCGAATCTAGATTAGTGCATTGAGTACTAACATATTGCTGCATCAGAGACGCATACGATATTCAGAACCACAAGAACCTTGTATTGCAGTTCCTTCACATCTAGTAGCAGCAGTAGAACGAAAATTGTTAATGATAAATTTTTTGTTACCTAATTGTAGTTAAATAATTAAATTA
The DNA here is from genome assembly GCF_000485595.1 of Priapulus caudatus. Lineage (NCBI taxonomy): Eukaryota > Metazoa > Priapulida > Priapulimorpha > Priapulimorphida > Priapulidae > Priapulus > Priapulus caudatus. The sequence continues at coordinate 76,265 of NW_014577711.1, forward strand.
TTCAGTTTATTGAGCAGATAAATTATTCGCGATTATGAAATAGACGCGGTCTCTCTGCTTCCTGCTTATTGTTATTTGCTGTTGCACGACGAATATTAGCTGCGTTCAGACGTGGTTTTAAATTCTGTTAAATTGGGTTATAAATGTATGACAGGCAGAGAGACATGGCTTTATGGCGAAGGCGGTATATCGATCATGTATATTGATTCTATCTATCTGTAGGATAGGATAAGGTGATTAAGGCTGCGCAATTCATCATGTACCTTGAATAACTTTCCGGTCCGGGGCGTATATTGCGCCAGTAATACTCACCTGAGAGCAACTGCTTCCGCGTGTGTACGTGCACTTCGTATGTGCGTGTCTTGGAGTGTGTGTGTGGGGGGATATTACCATGACTCCACGCGCCATTTCAAACGAAATCAGTCTAAAAATACTTACGCGTTTTATCTGCAGCAGTCTGTTTCTAGTGATGTTTATTCTTTTCGCCGAACATTTCTTTATTGCTACGATCACACCCTACATACAACAGTTCTATTGTTAGATTATTGTATCCAATAATGACCTTACATTTGTATACCATAATCATGCGCTGTAAACATATTACTTGCTACACACTTACATGTAAAATTATGTGATACAGTGATATGCATTTCATATAATATATACGTACTCGTATAAATGTATGTCAGCTAGTATCACCATTAAGCGCTCTAATCCCATGTTTAAATTTATGTAACCTTTATCATCTATGTGCATGGATAAATATTATATTTTATTCTTACGTCTAAACCAGAAATATTGTAATCCAAATATGAAGCATTAGAATATGATGACATACTATAACACTTACTAACCTTATATATAGCGACGTTGTGGCATAGAGGCCTTTCTTCCGCAGAAGAGTTTGAACAGCTGTTCTAAAACCCCAAAGTACGTTTATATTATTGTATTGCAAATCCATGGTCATCGATTATGCCACTGACGCCACGCTGCTTCAGCCACAGACACTACTAGCAGCAGTACCGTTCTGAATCTGGCAATACCTCCTTCTCTAACACATACAGACACCACCACTATCACGACAGCCGCCGACGCCCCCACCCCCACGGCCACGGCTACCGCCATCACCATCGCCATCGCCACCTCCACCACCACCACCACCACCACCACCACCACCACCACACCACCACCACCACCACCACGCTACCACCGCCACAACCGCCACCACCGCCACCGCCGCCACCATCTCCACAGCCGCCACCACAACCACAACCACCACCACCA
>NW_014577711.1:79400-82403 GCF_000485595.1 Priapulus caudatus
CACCACCACCACCACCACCACCACCACCACCACCACCACCACTTTATTTGTTTGTGTAGACGATGGAAACGTTAGCCTAAAGACGTGGAGCGCGTTGGATGTGTACGTCATGCATCAGCAGTCATGCAGTCAGTCGTGTGTCAGTGCAGTCAGTCAGTCATGCGTCATGCAGTCAGTCATGCATACCAAGCTAGTAAGTCCGTGACAATGGCTACTCCTCAATGGTTCCAGCTCATCCCACTTTACGACCCACGACATGTTTGCTAAAGCGGATTCCAACTTCATACGCCTAGAACCGACAAGAATTATGACTTTTTAGGTAACACGCTATAAAACATTCAAAACGTAATAGTCAAGACATGAATTGAGCGAAATTTTTATAATAATTATTATCGAATCGCTTTGTAAACGTTCTCAAACAGTGCTAACAATTTCTGCAAAACGTTTTAATACCGCATGGAAATATTTACATATATCGTACGCATGCACACAGTTAGATTACATTTGATAGTGCTTTAGTCAAGGTTGTCAGCCACACGTATGTACGTACATATGTTGTATTAAAACTGTAAAAGATACAGCCATAAACTATGTTTTGAACTGACGGTTATGAAAAAGTATTAATAAAAAACCAGATTTCAATATAAATGTACCGCGTTTTGTTCCGAATGTCCGTTAATTCAATTACCGTAATGGGTATTGAATTGAAAAGCAAAATGTTGCGCATGACTTTTCGATTCTTATTCTGAATTATATAATATACGAAATGTGTGAAATAAGTTGTGCAGCAGTCGCTGTAGAACGCCTTAATTCTATAACCATTTCATTTTGGTTTTATAACCCGCAATTTTGAGACCACAAGGTATTTCAATACGTTTAGCAAGAAATGATTGTATTTGAGTTCAAGGGCGAACAGGTACCGTCAATGTAATATGGCACCAACAACCATAACTAACTCTGGACCTACTACCAATAAGGCCGTTATAGCAGCGTCAATAATTAATTTAGTTTGGTTTAGCATAACTGAATCACAACACTGGGCTAGAAAACTGTTTTAATTACCTGTATACAAACGCCGCAGCGATTCCGCACACCAAAAACACACTCGATATAATTCCCAAAAGGTAGACTATCAGTGTTAGGTAGCCTGTAAAACACAATAGGATCTACAATTAATTTGCCTTCAAGTTGTTATAAACATTACATTATAGACAGAAGTTTTTAGTAAAGCCTAGACATTTATACGCCGGCGTTATCTTTTGTATTTGGTGTGATCACTACATAAATTCTGTGATAAAAGACATTTATTCATCCGGACGGTCGTTTCATTTCTCTAATTCCATCCATCATTTATCAGCCTCGTGTTCAATTTGGTACGACGTTGGTAATACCCCTAGGTTTGCAACGATCTCCTCGAAACCCGCAGACTGGTACATCCTTAGGTGGCTCGTTCTGCGCTCCAGGCCAGTGAATAGGCTTGAGTGGCACATACACAAACTCATCATCGGCATAGTTGATGCCAACCGGCTATCAACGGAAAATAATTTCGTACATGTGTATCTTAGAGTAATGTAATACACATGAATCTTGGTAGCAACAGCAGTTATAGACGAATGCTTGGCCGAAGCAAATATAGTTACTCAACAAATATTAGAGAATATACAGAATTTGAGGTATGCAGTGGTATTGCAAAATCTATAATTATAATATATATATATATCTACATTAATAAATTTAAATGATGTTTTTCAAATCAATGTTTTACGTATTAGATCTTATCTATCTGTGTGACATGGTACCCATTGCAACGTTTGATTCATAAGGTCACAAGAGGTTTTTAAACACAAGATATACGTTATTTTCTGGCTTCTACAAAATATTGCTCAAACTTCGTCTCAACGATATATGCAACTGCAAATCAAAAATCGAAAATAGCATATGGCTTTATTCTCGCCTTGAATAGCCCCGTGAGGGGATCCAAATCCATTAGGAAGAAATTCGTGATCCGATCCCCAATGACATCTACCTTGAAATTTCCGTTTATTCCTGGAATGAATCACCAACATTTATTCATTGAATTATAATACCTCACATTTGTATACGTTATTTTTCACGCACGCGCTCACCCGCACACACGTCCATGCACACGAGCACGCGCACGCATACGCACGCACACATACTACACGCACACATAGCACATGCACACGCACACGTATGGACAGCAAGCCATATACGCCCAATTATATCCAAATAAACGTGGAAATGAACTCTTACCCATTATCCAAGCTCGATACCATTTATTACCATATCCACCTTTTCAGGATCCTCTCTCAGTCTCTTCCTATTTCGTTCGCCGCTACTTCCGTTCGCAATTTTTAGGCAAATATCGCTGACAATACTTTCGGTAACCATACCTTACAGTTGCTATTAAGTGATATTTTATCGGTCTTTCAGGGAATCTTTTGTCCGCCTATATCTTGCGTGTGAATGTATATTGATGCATGCGTACGGTAAAAAAAGAAGAAGGCCTATACGCAAATATATATATATATATATAATATATAATCATATAAATATATATTGTGTTGTGGGTGTGTGGGTTGGTGGTGTGTGGCGTCGTGCGTGAGTTCGGTGTGCGTGCGTGCGTGCGTAACGTGGCGGCGGCGTGCCGTGCTTGTGTTGTAAGTGTTGTGTGCGTTGCGTGCCGGAGTGGTGTGCGTGTGTTGTGTGTGTGTGTGTTGTTGGTTGGGGTGGTGAGTGTTGATGGTGTGTGCGCGTGGGTGTGTGTGTGTGTGTGTGTGTGTGATTACAACGGTGGTGTGTGTGTGTGGTGTGTGTGTGTGTTGTGTATGTGGAAAAGAGCAAACCAGTTGCGATTACATAATGAGTAAAACAACACATGAGAATTCACCTCTTCGGCCCGCCATAAGGATTTTAAAATGTAAGTAAAAGTATTCGATTAATTATATTTTGCTAAATAACATCGAGAACTAAATTGATCGT
>NW_014577711.1:83390-91872 GCF_000485595.1 Priapulus caudatus
GGGGGGGGTTTGTTCGAACCCCCCGAACCCCCCCTGGCTACGGGCCTGGTGCAATGAGGGGTTATAGAATGTATTAACCAACCAAAGGGGCACAAACTAACACCGAGGAACCAAACGAATTTCAAGGGCCAAAATGATCGATAGTCTCTTAAAATCTCTCTCTAAATAATATAAAAGCTTTGTCCTTGAGCTAATCGTGTACAAAATCAGAATGGTTTCACACGCTCATATTGGAGGAGTAACTTGATTTGAATGTACTCGGGGCACAACAGCACTACCTCGATATTCACATGGTGAACATGGTAAATCTTCTATATACCTGATTACAAGTAAGTCTTAAACAAGGCATCATAGCTCTATGCGCAGGCAAAATGTTACAAGTACAACATAAACTATCCACATATCTATGGCAGGGAACATCACCGAACGACCACAATCTCAAATGAAAAAGTTCACTGCCATATTGTTATATATATTCAAAGATATAATCGTAAAATCTACATGCAATATAAAGCAGGCAGGCACACAGACAGACAGACAGACAGACAGACAGACAGACAGACAGGCAGACAGACAGACAGACAGACAGACAGACAGACAGACAGACAGGCAGACAGACAGACAGACAGACAGACGGACAGACGGACGGACGGACGGACGGACGAACAAATAGACAGACAGCCAGCCAGCCAGTCAGCCAGCCAGCCAGCCAGCCAGACAGACAGACACACCGACAGACGGACAGGCACACAGACAGCCGGACAGACTGACTGACAGACAGACAGACACACCGACAGACGGACAGGCAGACAGACAGCCGGACAGACAGACAGACAGACAGACAGACAGACAGACAGACAGACAGACAGGCAGACAGCCAGACAGACAGATTCAACTGTAAGTAATACTACTTACCTACTATATTTTCGACATAATATAAACTATGAAAACACAGTTTTATGATTTCATTGTTGTATTGAGATGTTTATTTTATTATGACATGTTAATGCATTGTACTAACAGAGAGTTATTGATTTGGCTGTATAACTCCCTGTATCGATATACCTCACTGGAGTTCTTGAAATGATATCCGTACTGAGTAGCTGCCCTCTCCATCACCTTCTCCGCAAACAGAGGGAACTGCTCCCCTCTCGGCTGCACGAGAGACACCCTCAGCAAGGCTTCATATGCAGACCTGGCTCGTTTGTCGTTGTCATCACCACGATACCAACCGTGGTCGCCCCAGAATGGCTCTTTGAACATCTCCGTGTCAAAGAACACCCATTCGCCGTTGGTCATTCCCAGGTCATAGGCGGTCAGCATCGCTTCTCTGACCGATTCTCCGCGCAAGCTGAGCACAATCACTAGAGATTCAGCAAAACGAAACAAAAACAAAATTAACTATACATGGCGGATAATGGCTTACAGATATGTCAAATGCTACGACGGCGAGGAAATGGTGACCAACGACTATAGATCAAAAGCTAATAAAACAAAACGATAATGTGTAGGTACCTACTTCACCTACCTCTTGATACTGTACTGGCCTTTGTTAAGAGTTTACTGAAATCAGTATTCTTGTCTGTTGCGTGTGTTGAGATGTCCAAAACAAACGGGAAAATATCATCCTTTTGTAGTCCTTCTTCCAAGGAACGACCGAAGTCAAGTGAAAATATGTCACTCACGTCAATGATTATTGCGATGTGTGACCAGTTGAAGTGGATAAATATGCTGTGGAGAACTTTTCGCAGTCTGCACTGGCAGTACGATGTACGAGTAAGAGTTGGGTAGAACAGTTTTTTAATGAAAATTCCTTGTGCCCCTCCGCCTGTTATGATAGGAAGGTTCCAGAAGGCTGCCATACGGGCGACAGCGTCCAGAGCATGGGAGCAAGCCGGTCCAACAAAACCTATAATATCATTCGTGTAGAACGCCTGTGCGGCATAACCCGGTGCCTTGTCATAGTTGCATGAGTGGCCGTACGAAATCTCAATCAGCTCTAGACGGTAATTGTCGTTGAGAACGTCAGCGTTGATTTTTTCTACCGCTAGGCTGACTGCCGGCGCACATTTCATCATGTCGTAAGGCGCCTTTGTATGAGACATCATCAGCAACGCTACACGATACACCGTAACGTTTGTTATTTCCATCGCTGTCTCACTACTTGCGAAGTAAACGATGCTGATAATATAAAATATGATCGAGTTCATGGTTACTTGGTCTTATCCTGGGGAAATTCGCCTGATAATGTCCCTGTAACAGAAATAGAGCGCTGACACGCTTCACATGCTCGTCGTTCACTGTTATGAATGCAGTGATGTCGCAACGCAGAAGCGATATGCGACGACCACCCAAACCGAAAACTACCTGGATAGAATGGACGTGATGAAATGACACATGCGCAGTTACATGTGAACTCTTTCATATAAAGGTCAGAAACTAAGTCATATTGCGTCGCCACAGACACAGAAACACACACACACACACACACACACACACACACACACACACACACACACACAGCACACACCACACACACACACACACACACACACACACAACACACACACAAATACACACACGCACACACGCACACACGCACACACGCCACACACGCACACACGCACACACGCCCACACACGCACGCACGCACGCACACACGACGTCACACACACACACACACACACACACACACACACACACACACAGCTACACACACACACACACACACACACATATATATATATATATATATATATATATATTATATAAGTGTGTGTGTGTTCGTATATATATATATATATATATAACATTTGTGTAATAGAAGAATTTTGAAATACCACATATACAGCCTGTTCTGCTAGCATCTATGACAAACACGACATACGCATATACGCCCTCCTATGACACTATTTGTCATAGGAAGATTCTTCCTATATTATGACAAATATGGTTGTATGTGTTGTGCGCGTCATATGAGTTTAGGAGCGCTATTATGAACGCAAGCAGTGAATTTCTGCTGTAAAGCGGAACGTTAAAGTTCACTCGCCAATATTTGTCATAGGAAGAATCTTCCTATGACAAATAGTGTCATAGGAGAGCGCATATGCGTATGTCGTATTTGTGATATAGATGCAAGCAAAACATGTTGACATATAACACATAGCTATATAATACCACACTATATCTATCCACTCGTATTTTTCGGATGGATATACTCAATGCCATTCACCACTGACGCCAGCTATAATTTTTATTAATAACGCTGTCTCGATTCACGCGCACATAATAAACATCTACGGCGACGTTATATAGAAGAAAATCTCTCGTGCCTGATACGATAAGTACTTCGAAACGTTTTCAGGAAACGTATTAAGGTTTCGCCACGGAAGCTCATTACGTACGACGTTTTACGAACATGCGCAGTGACGGCGTTCGCGCACGTTGTCGGTTTAATCTGCGATGCTAGTGTCTTTTTTATTTTTGGCGCTCGGCGACAATAAGGCTGTGATCATTTGCCGCTGCCCGTTGCTGACGCAAGCGGCGACCAAATGCTATTTATTTATTTATTTATTTTTGTTCAAGTTTATTTATGTATTTATTGAATCAGTTACCGTGACGTACACCAAACCGGACTGTGACCATTAAATATTGTACGTATAAATTTTAGAAACCATTCTGAATGTGTTTTTTTAAGACTAGTGTCTAGACTAGATGTCGCTTGTATGTGCAAAGTGTGGATATTAAAATAGAGTAATAGGCTTCATTAGTGTAGAGGAAGTGCTACCCCACGAGCATCGTATAGCGCTTGCCTAATCATAGGACGGCGTAAACGTTCAGTAAAAACATCGTATGTGAGTGAGTATCACGGCATGAAATTCGAGAATGCGCATAAAAACAACAACGTCTCTCCTCTCTTTTTTACACATTCCACGCGTATTATGTGCTGAAATACAATGTTTTATCCTTAATATGCGAGATCTATATGGCAGATAGTTGCTGCCAGGCTGGCAGGCTGGGGACCGCTGTCTAATGTGAGGGGAAAAGCTAGGCCACCTGTTACCGTGATTTGAAGTCAGAATCTGCCTGCAGCTCTCTTATTTGCACATGTATATGAGAGCGCGCAGTGGATGCACGTATAAAACTGATAATATGAAACAGTAACTGCCGATTACAAATATTCGTATGATATGTATGTTTTTATTATTGATCAACGCAGTGTATCCAGTTTATTACTAGAATTTTGTTTCGTATTATTCGCATACGTGAAATTTATCGAATAAGATTATTCTTCCGGAATTTCCTTTCCAGGATGAAATTTATTTAACATTCACAACACTTTACGATAGTACTCCTGAAATTATCTTTGCATGGGTACGTAAATTAAATCAAGCTTGTGCGTCATGAAGAAACACTTACGTATGCGCGGTAGCTTCTTATGACGTTTAATCCATTTGTTGCCGGTGACATTACTAGATAAAGGTCACACTCGCGTGATATAGTTAATTGATTTGCAAACTCACTTACCATTGCAGGTCCTGCAGAAAATAACATTAGAACTAAAAGCATCTCGTAAGTGAAAGGCTTGGTTCTGAAAGGCTTGGTAAATGGAAGGCTTGATTAAGCTCTTTATCCTCCGCACGTAGTGCAGCGGAGGATATTGTTTTCGTGTAAATTTCTGTTCTATTAGAATTAACAAATTTAGCGAGCATCCATAAATAAATGACATCCCACAATGAATATTATACATAGATGCACGTAAAAATCCAAAAACAAAAAGCACAGGCGATAGCCTACAAAATATCACAGGTGTAGTGATCGCGTGTGCAGAGGATTCGCACTCCATGAGTGCCTTCTAGTTTCTTAATGTATCGCAACTGCAAATCTAGCTTTCGAACTTGATTTGATTATTGTAGTAATCACTTTTGTGTGTACACTGAATGTGCATTCACCAAGTTTGATAGGAGAATGGAGAATGTCCCACCGTCATCGGTAACATATACAGATTGTGAAATACGTCGTACTAATAATTGTTAGTGTACTAGGTTTCTGTGCTGTGCTCACCAATTCGTTTAAATGGATGAACCGATTGGGAAACCAATTTCGACTTGGTATATTATTAATTTTGTATCACTTTTAATAAATGGTCGAACGTAGTAGGCTATAGTGCCATGAGATACATAACACTGTTACAAATGCCATACATGAATTTTCATGTTATCATACACGGAGTGTGAGTCGCACATGAAAGCATTATTCTAATCCAACTTACACAGGAAATTAAGCCCAGGGTCGTAGCCTGTGGTGGTGGTGGGGAGGGGGGGTGTTAGGGCAAGAGGGGCAGCTGCCCCTAGATTTTGGAGCAAAATTAAAAAAACAAGCTTAGCTAATAATCGTAAATAACCCTAACGTGATTTTTTGGTCACTTATCCGTGAAATCCTTATCGTATATCACTTATCATTGTCTCAGACCCACCCCTACCACACTATGAACGACGATCAAGAGTTGCGCCAGACCCTCATCATTACACAAATGTGTCATGAAATTTTGCTCCCCTTAGGAATTTGCTCAGCGTATGGCCCTGAAGCCTTCTCATTGTTTTCAGGTTTAAAAAATATTTTTCTACGAAAATGGGCGGGTATGGGCGAGAATGGCGAGAATGAGCGGGTACAGCTTTCTATATTAAATCACATTCGAGCAAATTTGGACTACAGCTGGACTATTTAACAGATATTCCGTGGCGTGTCCGCAAGGACGTTGATTAATTCAATTGTCTAAAATACATAACCGATCATGCATGACGTCTGTATGACTACTCTAACGAACAAGAGGAGTGCTTAAGTATCACAAAGCTGCTTCAATAATAGATGTCATTTAAAGAACTAATGACGAACTAACAAGCCCACTCTTATCATATAGAGTGTAGAAATGTAAGCCAGGTGAGATACAAGGTCAACTTCTAACCGCTCACGAATATCGTCCGACAGCGGAGTGGCTGACTTGAAGACTGTATAGTCAATTCGCCCTCCCACGCTGTATTTATTAAAAAAACTTGTTGTGATATATGTAACAATGTAATATACTTGAAAGCGTAAATAAATTTCAAAATCTAAAAAATCTAAAATCTAATATCGTCCTCTTAGTCTGCAAATGTCGAGAGCTCTACAGGCGCAATTTTGTCTATTGCTGTCATGTTACATGTCCGCGTGATAAGGCTATCGCTCTGGAATGGAAGACTGACCAGGTGGCATGTCGTGCCTAAAAGCGAAATGTTACATTTATTTCAGGCTTCGGCATTTCTCAATCCCACTTTTGAACAACATGTAAATTAATTACTACGCTGCAATTTAGATATTTTGTAACATGGCATTATAATAACTATGTAAAAATTTCAAATTAATGACTTGATATTAATGAGAAGTAATTAATTTTAATTACCACGAAATGCTTAACAAAGTTTAAATAACAGTAGTCCTAATTGCGCGTGCTGACAATGAATATGATTGAAATTATCACCGATGGGTAGGAACACAAATAACTAAAAATATAATTATCACTGAAACCCGGCGATACCTATGCCGTAATTGCAACCGAGAGCAAATAATTACCACTAACCTAGTAGTGTCTACAACACACACACACACACACACACGCGCACACGCACGCCGCACACGCACGAAACACACACACACACACACACACACAACACACCACACCCTCACACGCACACACACACGCGCGCGCGCACACACACACACACACACGCACAACCCAACACACACACAACACACACACACCACACCGCACACACACACACACACGCGCCCAACACACACACACACCTCCGCACACGACACGCACAGCACACGACACAACACACACACACACACACACACACACGCACGCACACACACACACACACACGCACGCACACACACGCACACACACACACACACTACACACAACACACACACACACGCACACGCACACGCACAGCCACACGCACACGCACACGGCACAGCGCACACGCGCACGCGCACGCGCGCGCGCGCGCGACACACACACACACACACACACACCACACACACACACATATATATAGTTATTCTCGATTTTAAACCCGATATACATTGCATTTATATTAATGTATAAAATAATAGAAGATACCACATTCACGAAGACATAGGCTACAGCTAGAGTAGTATTTATTAGGAGTGAATAATAATAGATATTATAATCTATAAGATCTATATTATAAGATCTATATTATAATCTATAAGATAGAATAATCTAGTATTATTCACTCCTGATTTTATCAATTAATGTTTTTCCGTGGTAGAGGACTGTCTCGCTCACTCTAAAATTCGCAGCCGACTGGTTACTGTATGGAGGCATCAAGCCGTTGGACAAACCGTAATGATTTCACATTACTACGCACTTCCCCTACTACGTACTATACGATACAGTACCAATGTTACAGATTTTTTACAATGCCTACCGCGAACCATAGCAAAAGGCGAAATCGTATGGCGTAATTGTGCTAAATATAACATTAAATATAGTTTATATTAAATGTAACTGCCGTTGCAGGAGGAAATTGACTTAGTGTTGCCGCGTTAAATAATTCTGGGGAACACATGTGTTATATTACGCGCCGGCTACTGAGATGAAAATTTAGTAGATGTAGAAAGTGGAAGCTTTCGTATAAGCCATATCGGAGAGTCGCCTGCCGCCATATTGAGATCATGATAAGAGGGGTATAAACTGCCTTTTATAACATTGTTAGTATAGGACTGTCTAGGTTTTTGATCAAAAGAATTCTCTTCACTAACCTCGTATTTCAATTTACAGGGCGTTTCTGTCTATAAAAACATTTACAAATATGATTGTGGTCATTTGGGATATTTTGTGATATATTATATATTATATATATTGATAATATATTCTTGCAAAAACGAAAAACCGCGTGGATGCATTAATCATGTCTTCCTATAAGCGCGCCTCGGCCATTTTATACCCCATTTTTTCTATGACCTAATTACCACAGCTGGAATTTCGATCTCACTTATTAGAAGAAACTTGTGGAAAGAGATGCCTTATACTTCCTCGATGTTACGGGTATGAGCAGGCATGGACCAATCGCAATGCTACAGATTTATCTGTGATAGGTTCTTGACCTCTTGCGCCCTGGCTATAAGTATACAGCCTGTAACCCGATGCAGTTAAAATTGAATGCACAGCGTAGACGTCTGGCCATGAATTAAGAGGTAGGTGTTCAATTACGTAAGTAAAATCATAGGGAAGCTATTTAATATAGCTCACACGATCACAACACCGCATCATGAACACCCAGTTTGCGTACCGTTGTAAGTGTTCATATTCTTACCAAATAAAATTTCGACTCGATGTAGAGTTTCTTCTTGTCAACGTGTATAATACAGTTGACTGTAGTAGCACGATCACATTAATGTTGAATATCTT
>NW_014577711.1:97545-99498 GCF_000485595.1 Priapulus caudatus
ATTTCCCGTTGTTTGGCCCGTCAGATTGGTGTTTCATCTGGACGTCGATGGTCAGCTGAGACATCGACGAAATTGTTGCCACAGCGATTCTATGTGATTCTGAAGCTTGGTGACTCTCGAATCTAGATGTTGCCTTTTTCCAGTTGTCAAAACCGGAAGTGAGGAAAGCTGGCTCTTTGTTTTTTGACATTTTTAAGTGGCCCCGTTTCTCTGCTTGCGAGCAATAGAAGCAAACTATCCGTTTTAGTGATGGCACATAGTGAAGCCATGGATAGATTATGAACCATTTGGCCTGGAAGTAGATTTTTTGGGTTGCGGTTTCTTTTGCCGGGATTATTCCGGGTCCGGGAGGATGATTGGGGCTCATCCAATGGTCATCGTCTCCATTATTTTCGACTGCCTCTTCACTGACGCTGGGTTCAGGGCTCTTGCTTGTTTCTTCTCTATACCCTTCATCCCTTTCAGCTGGAATGCTGCCGACATCCAGTTCTCCAGCTTCTCCTTCACGACTTTAAAAAAAAGATGTGATTTTCGAGGTTTTCAAACGCTTTATCTGAGACATTACAAAATTGTAAGCTCAGCAGAAATAAAATGGCGACTGCTCACCTTACTCAACTTAACTAGTTACGCCACCTATCGGCAAGCACATAATTCAAACAAACATACTGTGGCCTTTCACGTAACAGGAGTCTGGGGCTTGCCACGCGAAAAATTGAAATTGTAGGTGCAATATTTGTGAATTCTAGGGTTATTTTTTTCTTTTGCTCCCAGAGGTTTAATAACACGCAACCCCCCTCCAACTACAACACTGGAATCATCTCTCTCTGAAATTTTGATAAAACGTATATTTTACTAAAAACGCTAAAACTGTGCAAGATAGTATGAGAAAAACAACCAGATTTGAACCAAAACGTGCATATTTTCACCCATTGTCAGGAGTCGAAATTAGCGGTATCCCGATATCCGCGGGATAATAGATTCTGGTTTTGAATACCAGATTTCATTGCTTGGTATCCCGCCGGGATAGTAAAAAAAAATCGTCAAAATCGGGATAGTCGTTGTTGAGTTGTCAACTTTATACGGCAGCGCATCTGAGCGAGTGCGCGCGATCTGAGTTATACACTAGCGTTATACAGCAGTGATTACAGAGTTAGATAGCAGCGTTATACATCAGAGTTATACAGCAGGCATAGCATATTTGCAAGTGCAAGCGCAAGCGTAGCGTAGGCGTAAGCGTGGCCGATGTGTATAATAATTTAATGTTATGTGTATACATTGTATCAATAAAACCAGACAATGCGTCTAGACAATACGTCTGCAGTGTACTGTGGAGGCATATATGTAAAATGAACGCGAGCGATGAGAATTTTGAAGGCAAACACGGAACATTTGGCAATTTTATGACATGGGGTAAATTTCCTTATTTTCATCTTTCCTCATTTTCCTCCTGAAAGCAGGGGGGGGGGATGATTGTACACGCCATTCCCCCCACGTCAATGAGTGGGGGGATGCATCCCCCCCCATCCCCCCCCCGCTATCTACGCCCCTGAGTGCAATACTTTACATGCAATATATAGAACACGTTGCGCATTACTAGTTAACGCAAACTCAAGCTATTTAATTCAGTATAACCCGCATTTTCTCCATGAAACTATTCGCATTATTATTAGATCAATGCCTGTGTGTGCGCACCAGAATGTAACCCTATCCTCAGCAGCTCTCGGAGTGCGTTTAATGTGTTTAATGGAAGCATGTAATTGCGTAAAATACAATTATATAAATAATGTTAGAGAGATGTTAGAAGTTTCTCATTAGCTCCTCTTCGAATAGGCGAATGTGTGTGTGTGCGCGCGCGCGCGCGCGCGCGTGTGTGTGTGTGTGTGTGTGTGTGTGTGTGTGTGTGTGTGTGTGTGTGTGTGTGTGTGTGTGTGTGTGTGTGTAGTGTGTGTGTGT
>NW_014577711.1:99508-105337 GCF_000485595.1 Priapulus caudatus
CTCCGCTGAGTCATGGTGCTCCTCAGCCACGTCTTGAGACGCCGAAGAGTGGAGAAGCTCCGTTCACATTCACTCGAAGAAACCGGGCATACGAGGAGCAACTTGAGAAGGGTCGCAACTTGTGGGAAAAGGTCCCGTACTTCCTGCTTCATGCCACGGTATGCGACTTTACCTTCATGCGCACTGCTTGCCCCCGTTGTCTGCTTGAACATCGCCAGCTGTACCGTCAGGATATTTTTCTGAAGTTCCGGATATTTTTGGACGAAGGTCTCGTCTACAACTTTTCCAGAGAGGAGCATGTCCTCAAGCATCTTGTATGCAGCCAGATCGGTCTTAGACGGATCATATCTCTCGTTCAGCTGCACCACCACGGCATCGATGAATGAGAAGTATTGCTGCCTGTAGTGCTGTTCGGCACTTGTTGGGTTGAAGGGTGTCGCTGGCCCAGTGAGACAGCGAGGAGGAGTTCTTTTCCTTGGAACACGAAGTGGATCTAATCCAAGCTCATCAGCCTTCGATGCTGCTTTCCGGTACAGGACATGGAATTCCTCATCTGTCCGCCATGAATTCACCTGCTTCGTTGTTACTTTGACTGCTTCTAACATACCTGTGCAGCGAAGATATGGGTGAAAAAATATACAAATATTAAATTAAGGAAGAAGCAAACTAACATTTCGAGTTTCATGTAGAAAAACTAGATCTCCACAACTTTGTAAAATAGTTTCTTCAAATAATTGAAAGAAAAAACATACACAGGTGTAATTTAAATATCGAACCTGAAACAGCAGCAGAGCGGGCTTGGCAGGACCGATTCAGCTGCTCAATGGCTGCGATTGGCTTGGTGACCATCTCGAGGCTGAGGTAGGTCTCTCCCTTCTCAAAGCGATCAAGTAGGCCGTTCGCCTTGACAGCCGATTCTGATGAGCCCGATGACGCCATGTCTCTGAGACTGTCGAGAACAGCCAAATAGTTGTCTTTGACGGAGAGTATGGCAGGCAACCTACAGAGCCATCGAGTCGGACAAAGAGGGCGAATCGTTGAAGGCTTCACCGGCTGGTCGTCGGAGAGGCCTTCGTGTGCGATCTCCTTGAAGATGGCCTAGGTGGATTCAAAAGTGAAGCATGGACCGAATAGTTGTGACACGAGTGAATACTGATAGTCGTTGTTTGCATCACCTTAGAAGCAATTAGCAGTCAACACACAATACTTAGAAAATATAAAATATTAAAATAGAAGTGTTTGAAATTGATAATTTTGTACTCACTTTGAACTTTCCAGATCTCTTGAACAGAACACCAAGCTCATGCACCCACTGGATAGCTTCTCGAACAGCAGGGCAACCAGAAACTGCATTCTGCGTGATAAGATTTGCAACGTGAGATCCGCAATGAAAATGTAATGCCAGCGGTTGTCGATCCTTCACCTTAGCTTGACACCCCTTGTACTGACCCATCATGTTTGCTGCCCCGTCATACGTCTGGGCTCTCAAGTTATCACTTGGTAGTGACAGGCGGGTGATGACGTCGAAAATCATGTTGGCAATTACTTCACCGGATGTGATGGGAAGTTCGTACAAGCCAACGAAGTCCTCATGCACATGAAGATTGTCGTCTACATGCCTAAAACATATCGACTCTTGTTCTACACCGCTGATGTCTTGTGTGCCGTCTACCATGACACTACTACGTAGTACGGCTTATTTACGTGCTACGTTTGGAATGTCGGAATCATTAGAGTTGACGTTCCACATGCCCACTTATGTATGTTGTATGTGTGTGTGTGTGTGTGTGTGTGTGTGTGTGTGTTGTTGTGTGTGTGTGGTGGTGTGCGTGTGCGTGCGCTGTGGGTGCGTGCGTGCGTGCGGTGCGCGATGTTGCGTGTGTCGTGGGGCGGTGTTACTTCAGATTTATACTGAGAGACGTGACATGCTATGATGTGGTTGCTCTGCTAAATAGAGGGTTTTTGGTAACCTAGCTTACCGTGTTCACAGTTAGAAACTTTGTTGTCGAAAAGAAGCCAGGCGACATTTTCAATTATGTGTCCATTGACGGGCCGTTATAATGGCAACAGTTACTCGATCTAGACCCCAACAGCAAACGAAAAGTAAAGTGCGGTTGTAGATTTTGCTCGGTTCAGACGTACGCTCGGGTCGTATACACAGAATTCGTGATGTACATTTCGGAAATAAAGTAATGAGTAATACGTGTCTATGATCGGCGAAATTTAGTGTGTTTAATCTACTTAATGCCAACGCGTTACTTATGCTTGAATAGTCGTTCACAGAATAAGTACCTGCCACTGGGATGGGATAGACTGAAAGCTCAATCCATATAGGTATAATTACAGTCGCCATTAGGCTCATACATATTTGTCATATTATTAACCGAAATTCGGCATCAAATCTACGAATGAATTGCTCCATTCAGCATGTATTCACAGCCATCCAGATTCACGTATGAATCGCACCAGTATTTCGTAGCTAACCGTTAGACGTTAATTAGTGCTTCAGAGTTGTCTAGGCAAGATTGCTTAATCATGTTAATGGGGCAGTATGGAGCGTCTTAGCGCCGCTACTGGGTTATAATGATGCAATAACTATTTTAGTCACGCATAGCTACAGGAAATACGCCACACAAGCAGAGTTATATGGATCGGCGCTACCAGTTGAAGTTGTGACGATCGAGTGTTATTAGAAAGGCCTGTTGGCTTTAGACTTCCGTATGAGTATATTAGGGCTACAGGGAAGCGCCGCATCCCTGAGACACGAGGCGTGAATGACACAGTCTCTCGTCGCACGATGAAATATTGGATTGGCCTAGGTTTTAAAACCACCAGGCCGTATTTGTGGATACCCCCGTTACCTTGGAGATGAGCCAGGAAGTGGATTCTTTGGAGAAATCTTTCAGCCTCAATCTATGATAGTGTTGAGGCACTGTGACTGATGCTTAGCCTGCGCAGGAAGCAGAATCAGTCTTTACTCTATCCAAAGGGAGCAGCGCCCCTAATGTGCCTGGAGCGCTGAAAGCGCATCAGACGCGGTTGAAATGCTCGCAACGCGATCCCCATTAAAGTTTGTCCCATTAAAGCGTCCCTCGAGAAATGCGAAGCAGTATTTTTAGCGCGTTAGTTTGTTAGTCGACTTGTTGTAGATCCACGTACAGGACTCAGCATAATCGGCTAGGTAGGGACTTACGCTACTGCCAGAGATGGCTAATGTAGGTAAAGTTAACGGATGTTTAATAATACATTTTGACAAAGAACTGCACGCGCCGCTAATCGGACCTATACACAACTTCCGTGGATGATGGCGTAAAGCTATTTGACTCGTTTTACATGTAATATTGCTGCTGTTTTGATGGAACTCTGCCCGTGTTTCTGCGCTAGCATTCACACAACACACAACCGCACACACACACAACAGCAACACACACCACACACACACACCAGCACACACACACACGCACGCCACGCCCGCACGCACGCACACACGCAACACACTGTACCCCCCCCACACACACGCATATTATAATCTATTGATACTGTTCGCCATTAGAGAAAAAGGAATTAGAGAACGATCGCGTGAGGCCATAATTACCGCGCAAATGCCGTCGGCTTGCGTTTAATTTTTTTTTCGTTTTTTGCGTCGGCCCCTTTTTTTTTCAGGCCGCGTGCGTGTTATCCAGCGCCATTAAGCAATAATCGTTTAGATAAAATGTTTCTGCGTTGAATGGAGCACGTAAATACCTTATAAGCTGTTTCCGTTATTGAATTTTTCCTAAATTTCTACATGCATGTATTCTTTTATCATTTTTAATATATATTCAGCAGAAAAACTTCGCGCTGCGTTATCATAATAGTATTTGCAGCACTGATCCCAGTCCTAAATCCATCGAACGTAACACTGTTACAGGAGAGATCAGCATCTGAAATATGAACAAACAGCCTTCCAAATACCAAATGTGGTGGTGCACACGACGACATACAATATCAAATAAATGCAACACAATACGCTATCGTCCGCTCTCATTATTAAAGATTTATTATTCAATTATATTTAATACATTATTCTAATATTATATATATATTTATTTATTTATGTGCTGTGGTGTGCGTGTGCGTGCGTGCGTGGTGCGCGTGCGTGTGTTGTGTGATCGTGTGTGGATGTGTAGTGTGTGTGTGTGTGTGGTGTGTGTGGTGTGTGTGTGTGTGCGCGTGTGTGCCGTTGTGTGTGTAGTTTATTACAAAAGCGAAATTGCGCCAACAATGTTAGTGTCTTGGAATACCCACGTAAGTATCTAGCTGAGCATAGTATCGGTATATAGAACAGGTAGATACAGTTCCTCTCTTATTCAAGTTAAACGATCGGGCAGTTATTTTCAATTGGAATGCAAAGCGCTTTCACGCGCGCGACTAGGCTAACATCCTCATGAAGCAGTGTTTTCTATTCGATACATGAATCATGCGCGCACATATGCCCTAACGGCTTCCTTAACCAGAATATAAGACAATTCCGTACATATTCAGACCATCCAATCGACCCACCGGTATTTTAATTAGAATACAAACCACTTTCTTAATCTAACCGTATATTCTACTCCTTACTAAAAGCACATGATCACTTGGCTATATCTCGCGCATTGAATACACGCGCGAAATCAACGGAGGCTCAGAAGCTTGCGCGCGCAACTTTTCAACCGCCCATATAATTTAGTAGGGAGGGCCTAATTTCATTGTAATTAAAAACCACGGGTTTGAATACATTTGGAAGTTTTGAACAAATTGTTGCTTGAAATTTGTTGTTGAATATTTGTTTTGGAATATTTAATCACGACTGAATCATTTTTTGCGAATAACTTATGGGCATGTTATGCAACACACGATGGCCTATATTTGACGCATCACACGCTTCACGTGCCGCTTGCAAAACCGCACCGTAACGCGAGCTAACGAACAAGAACAATGTAGCCTCTATTATTCTGCTTCTCTGCCATCTAACTGACGATTTCAGTGAAATTTTGATGCTTGATATCATACCCGTGGCCGTAGTTATTAATATTATAGTTAACATAGACTAGAAATATGCTGATAACCGGTGCTATGCCACAGCTCGGCGTATCTATTTTCAGCCTACTTTTAATTCCTGAAATCATGAAGCATAACCCATAAAATTATATTATGACATGTGGATAACCGCTAGTTATTCTAATGAATAACTAGGTGCTGGCTTAATTTTAAGTCCGCTCACTTATAGGAAGTGTCACATTAAACCATTTTCGTCCCCCCCCCCCCCCCCCCCCCCCCCCCCCCCCCCCCCCCTGTTTAATTGTCACAATGGTTGAGTATAGAGCAGACTTTTGCACGCGCTTCTCAAAAACAGTCGTGGCCCTATAGCCATTTGACCCTTGAGCGGGATTTTAGATTGGTCGGTAAGGCAGAGTAGGCGAATAACGACCGCCAATAGTTGAAACTCTATCGATCTGTATCATATATGTCTTATCCACAGACCCTAAATCCCGCCAAATACGTAACGTGGTCGCTCTGTGTAGCGGCGGCACAGGCCATTCGGTACGTATATAGGTAGTTGCACTTGCCACTAATACTCTCGTTATAGTCACCGCTACTCTATCCATTCTGACGACACTTGCCTGCTACTATACGGCGTGCATCGTTGCGGATTTGCTGTGTCTGTTGACTAAAAAGCTCCTGCCTTATGGGCCTTTGCTTTATAACTGTACTACTATTCGGCAGCTATATTGCCTCTCATCCTCCTCCTCCTCCTCCTCCTCCCTCCTCCTCCTCCTCTCCTCCTCTTCCTCCCTCGATCCTTCT
>NW_014577711.1:108304-113698 GCF_000485595.1 Priapulus caudatus
GAGGTCATTCCTTGCGATAATCTTTCGCTAGTGTCTGACGATTTTCTGACTTCTCCTCCTCTTCCTCCTCCTCCTCCTTCTCCTCCTCCTGCTGACCCTTCCTCTTCTTCTTCTTCTTCTTTTTCTTTTTCTTCTTCTCCTTCTTCTTAATTCTTCTTCTTTTTCGTTTTCTTCTTCTTCTTCTTCTTCTTCTTCTTCTTCAACTTCTTCTTCTTCTCCTCCTCCTCACCCCCGCTGGTGCTGGTACTGGTGGTGTTATTAGCTGTTATTGCTGGTGTTACTATATTGGTAGATAGTATATGGATTGATTTTAAAACTTCTTAATGAGTACCTGGATTAAAGCTAAAGCTTGACGTTGACACATTTTGTATAGCGAAAAATACTTGCATGTGAGCTTGTTTCGACAGTGTCATTTACTACATATTATAGCAACAAGATTGGTGTACGTACGTATAGTGTGTGTTGAATAATTTGATAACTTTTCTCTGACCTGTGATTAGTATGCCGTTTTTCCCCAATAGCAATTCAGGTGGTCAAATAATCTCTGCTGTTTTTCTAGTGCTATTAACCTAGCACTTGAAGCGTGATCATTGCTTCCGACGCATCCCATCTTCAAAGGTTTAGCTTCTTTGTTTCTGTCATTCCGTGTTGGAATTCTCTCTCTTCCTTTTTAGTTAATTACAAATTTGAGGTTTTTCTATTGCGATCCGCAGTATTGATTTGTCAATTTGATCAACTTTGTCTCTTTCCGTCAAGTAAAAGTTCAAGTTCAAGTTCAAGTAAAATTTATTTTCATCGGTATATCATGAACATTGTAACATAAGCTAAGAGCCTTTGCACCGATATCAAACAAGAATAAAAGATATTGATTAAACATTCGATATAGTCCCTTGAACTTTGATTATATGAGAATAAGAATAAGATTATATAAAAATTGAACTATAACAGAATATTTATGAGATTATGCGGATATTTCCCGAATTTTTTTTAACGCCAATGAGAAATGACTTACGTACCGGGTACCGACTCATGCGACACCGGAAATATGGGTGCTGCACTCAGCGCCTGCGCACTCGAACCGGATTTAACTACTAACTAACTGTGCAAAATTTTCTATGCGGTGCAAAATTTTCTATGTGTAGCACCATACCCAAGGGCAGAAATGGCACACTTGCAAACATCTTTCCTAACGCACTCCCAGAAAGTTTGTCGGTTATACAAAGCCGCGGCTAGAACTCTTGAATCATACTTCATTCACAGGTAATGTAATTCGGGTACCAGTTTCCTGATCTGCGCCTGTTTTATCGTCGAGATTTGCAGATAACAATATTCAATAAAATTACTTAGGCATTAGACTAGTTACACGGCACTGGCAGCAAGAACAAGTCGGCACCTGCAGCTACAGCACACACGCGGCCATTGACTATATATAACAAGTTGTTATATATATAGCAGTGCTCGAAATAAGCAAAAAAATGTGGTTGTCCTGCGGACAACCCAGGCATCAAATCGGGTTGTCCGCAACAATTTCTGGTTGTCCCAAAAAAATATCCCCAAATCTCCTATTTTCAATTGCATAATAATATGGTCAGAAAACACAAAAAAACAGTGGTGTAGCCAGGATTTGTTAACAAGGGGGCCAAAAACAACAAACTGCGCAAAATAGTGGATGACTTAATATTTTAATGGCTCCTCCGCCTCCCTCTCCACAGCCTACGGCTCCTCTACCTTCTCTGCAATCTTTGTTTTGGGTGCCATGCGAAAAGGCGACATTTTTGTTCATTGTTCTCTGCTCCCAAGATATGTAATTGTTCAGTGGCGGATCTAGGATTCCAAGGAGGGGGTGAAAAACAAGCGGGGGGTATGGGGGTTCTCCCCCAGAAATTTTTGAAAATGTAGATCGCGGGAGATAGTATTTGCGGCACTTTTGAGTACATGTACAGCCTTCATTCTGACTACGACAATTCTCTTTTTTTTAACTTTCGGATCAACATGAATCCCCACTGTTTGTTTTGCACGGGCAAAGCCATCGGAAAATTCAAAATAATAATGGAATAAAAATACCAAAATGTAGGGGTGAACTTGCTGGTAAAACCTGACATATACTAGTGTTGGAAATAGCAGCTGGTATGCGTCGCTTTCCCACACCATAGATTAATGGCGGGCCAGTGCGTGCGTGCGTACGTGCGTGCGTGCGTGCGCGTGTGTGTGTGAGCCGCGTTTCCGTCGTGGCGTCGTTCTTCGTTGTGTGAAAAATCTTACGTAAGTAGGGTTCAACGTTCGCACACCGAAAGTTGTTACCTTGACAACGAATCTACTGTCGCAGACGCAGTTAGGTGAGCAGAGATCGTCGTGAGATTTAATGGGGGACTCGTGCAGGTACTTCATTCCCTAAGCAACGAAAAACGATATTAAAACCGGTTATCGTTTGTTTAACTATTTTAGCATCGTCGTTTCCCACTTGCTAGCTGATTAAATCTAGTTGCATGGGAAGATAATTTGTGGATTTTATTTCCTAACAACGATATGCGCGATATCATGCAAATATGTACTGGCGTGTATGCGCTCATGTGTATATATCACATGCCACCTAATCAACCACGAACTACGGGATACGAAGTGTGGGATTTTACGTGTTCCACTGGTGCAAACGGGCTTGTAGCAACAATAGTATCAAGAGCAAATAATACCAAGAGCTAATAATACCAAAAGCTAATAATACCAATAAGAGCTAATAATATATGTATTATTAGCTCTTGATAGTATATATATATATTATTAAATCAATTTGCCGCATTGCCAAATCGCTTTATTAAATCAGCGTATTATATCAAATCAATCCAGCAAATTTGGTAACGCAGACGCAAAGTCCTACGAGAAATAGATATGAGAAATAGAGCTGAACTAGCTGGTAACAGTACAATTCATCTAGCTCAATCTATTACTGTATTCTCATTCTATCAGCTTATCGATTTTATTTGTGTTTGTATCAAATAATTACCTGTACACAACCGAAGCACCGATCCAGCCCACCAGTAGCACGCATAATATGCTTGCTAGAATGAAGACTGTCAGTGTATGTGAGACTGGAGTTTTAACCAAGCAAATATATTTATATTCATATAAATACAATAAAAATCCTATAATATAATTCGTGTAGAACTCCTGTGCGGCATAACCCGGTGCCTTGTCATAGTTGCATGAGTGGCCGTACGAAATCTCAATCAGCTCTTAGACAGTAATTGTTGTTGAGAACGTCAGCGTTGATTTTTTTCTTCTGCTAGGCTGACTGCCGGCGCACATTTCATCATGTCGTAGGGCGCCTTTGTATGAGACATCATCAGCAACGCTACACGATACACCGAAATATTTACGTTCCATTTTTGTCTGCCTGAGAAATCACGACTTGAATGAAGAGCCAAAAAGTAATTGCCGATTAATCGTTATCCAGTATTGTCTTCCAGTATTGTATTCCAGAAAAGAAGCGCCGCAGCCTTAAATCCATGAGCACTTTGCATGCAATGAGTTACGCCCTACGCAAGGTAGTTGAGTAGCGCTACTCATTAATTACACATAAATCACAAAGCATAAAGATAGTTTGATCCTATTCTTACGGCATGCGCAATGACTTCATTCACTTATACTAACGTGCTACGACTTGCTACTTATACTACGTAGCTACGGCTTATTTAACGTGCTACGTTGGAAATGTCGGAATCCATTAGAGTTGACGTCCACATGCACTTATGTATGTATGTATGTGTGTGTGTGTGTGTGTGTGTGTGTGTGTGTGTGTGTGTGCGTGCGTGCGTGCGTGCGTGCGCGTGTGCGTGTGCGTGGGCGTGTGACTTCAGATTTTATACTGAAGAAGACGTACATGCATGATGTGGTTGCTGTAAATAAGAGGATTTTGGTAACCTAGTTACCGTTTCACAGTAGAAACTTGTTGTCGAAGAAGCCAAGGCGACATTTTCATTCTGTGATCCATTGACGGCGTTATAATGGAACAGTTACTCGATCTAGACCCCAACAGCAAACGAAAAGTAAAAAGTGCGAGTGTAGATTTTGCGTTTCAGACGTACGCTCGTCGTATACACAAATTCGTGATGTACCATTCTCGGAAATAAAGTAAATGAGTATACGTGTCTATGAATCGGAAATTTAAGTGTGTTTTAATCTACTTAATGCCCAACGCGTTACTTATGCTTTGAATAGTGTTCACAAATAAGTACCTGCACTGGGTTGATAGACTGAATAGCCTAATCCATATAGGTATAATTACAGTCGCATTAGGCTCATACATATTTGTTCATAATTATTAAACCCGACATCGCATCAAATCTACGAATGAATTCTCCATTCAGCATGTATTCACGCATCAATTCACGTATGAATTCACCAGTATGTCGTAGCTAACCGTTAGACGTTAGATTAGTGCTCAGAGTTGTCTAAAGGCAGATTGCTAATCATTTTAATGGGGCAGTATGGAGCGTCTTAGCGCCGCTACTGGTTATAATGATGCAATAACTATTTTAGTCACGCATAGTACAGGAAATACGCCACACAAGAGTAGTTATAATGGGATCGGCGCTACCAGTTGAAGTTGTGACGATCGAGTGTATTTAGAAGTGCCTGTGGCTTTAGACTTCCGTATGAGTATATTAGGGGCCTACATGGGAAGCGCCGATCCCTGAGACACGAGGGTGAATGACACAGTCTCTTCGTCGGCACGATGAAATTATTGATTGGCCTAGGTTTAAAACCACCAGGGTATTTGTGGATCCCCCTTACCTGGGAGATGAGCAGGAAGTGGATTTCTTTTGAGAAAAATCTTTTCAGCCTTCAAATCTATGAATAGTGTTGAGTGCATGTGACTGATGCTTAAGCCCTGCGCAGAAGCAGGAATCAGGTTTACTCTATCCAAAGTGAGCAGCGGCTAATGTTCCTTAGGAGGTGAAAGCGCCATACAACGGTTGAAATGCTCGCAACGCGATCCCCATTAAAGTTTGTCCCCATTAAAGGTTCCCCTCGAGAAATTGGAAGAGTATTTAGCGGTTAGCTGTTGTTAGGTCGACTTGTTGTAGATCCACGTACAGACTCGCATAATCGGCTAGGTAGGACTTACGCTACTGGAGAGATGGCTATGTAGGTAAAGTTAACGGATGTTTAATAATACATTTTGACAAAGAACTGCACGCTGCGCTAATGGACCTATACACAACTTCGTGGACATGATGGCGTAAAGCATATTTGACTCGTTTTACATGTAATATGCTGCTGTTTTGATGGAACTCTGCACCGTGTTTCTGCGTAGCAGTCACACACACACACACGCACACACACACACACACACACACACACACACACACACACACACACACACACACACACACA
>NW_014577711.1:114315-115944 GCF_000485595.1 Priapulus caudatus
CGCGTGCGTGCGTGTGTGTGTGTGTGTGTGTGTGTGTGTGTGTGTGTGTGTGTGTGTGTGTGTGTGTGTGCGCGTGTGTGCGTTGTGTGTGTAGTTTATTACAAGCGAAATTGGCCAACAATGTATGTCTTGGAATACCCACTAAGTATCTATAGTGAGATAGTATAATATATAGAAACGGGTAGAATTACAGTTATCATCTTATATCAAGTGTAAACGAATCGGGCAGTTATTTTCAATTGGAATGCAAACGCATTTCACGCGCGACTAGGCTAACATCCTATGAAGCAGTGTTTCCTAATTCGATACATGCACGAATATGCGCGACATATGCCTAACGGTTCCTTAACCAGATATAAGACAATTCCGTACATATTCAGACCAATCCAATCCGACCCACCGTGTATTTTAATTAGAATACAAGCACTTTCTTAATCCTAACCGTATATTATACTCCTTACTAAAAGCACATATCACTTGGCTATATCTCGCGCATTGATCACCGCGGAAATCAACCGAGGCTCAAGAAGCTTGGCGCAACTTTTCTAACCCGCATAGAATTTAGTAGTAGGGCTAATTTCATTGTAATTAAAAACCACTGCTTTGAATATTTGGAATTTGAACATTGTTGTTGAAATTGTTGTTGAATATTTGTTTTTTGAATATTTAATCACGACTGAAATCGATTTCATTTGCGAATAACTTAATTGGGCATGTTATGCCAACACACGATGGCCTATATTGGACGCATCCACACGTTCACGTGCGCTGAAAACGACCGTAACGAGCTAACGACAAGGAAACAATGTGATCTCTATTATCTGCTTCTCTGCCATCTACCGGACGATTTCAGTGACAATTTTGATGCTTGATATCATACCCGTGGCCGTAGTATAATATTATAGTAACATAGACTAGAAATATGCTGATAACCGTCTATGCACAGCTCGGCGTATCTATTTTCAGCCTACTTTTAATTCCTGAAATCATGAAGCCATAACCCATAAAATATATTATGACATGTGGATAACGGCTAGTTATTCTAATGAATAACTAGGCTGTGTGTTAATTTTAGTCCACTCACTTATAGAATTGTCACATTAACCATTTCGTCCAGTTTATTTGTCACAATGTTGAGTATAGAGCAGACTTTGCACGCGCTTCTTAAAACAGTCGTGGCCCTATAGCCATTTGACCCTTGAGCAGGAGTTATTAGGAATTTGGTCGGTAAGCAGAGTAGGCGAATAACGACCGCAATAGTTGAAACTCTATCGATCTGTATCATATATGTCTATCCCACAGGAACCCCTAAATCCCCCAAATACGTAACGTGTCGCTCTGTGTAGCGCGGCACAGCCATGTACCGGTACGTATATAGGTAGTTGCCACTTGCCACTAATACTCTCGTTATAGTCACCGCTACTCTATCCATTCTACGACCACTGCTGCTACTATACGGCGTGCATCGTTGCTGTTTGCTGTGTCTGTTACTAATAAAGCTCCTGCTTCTACTGAGGCCTTTGCTATTATATACTTACTACTATGGCAGCTATATTGCTCCTCATCCTCCTCCTCCTCCTCCTCCTCCTCCTCCTCCTCCTCCTCTTCCTCCTCGATCCTCTTCCTCCT
>NW_014577711.1:117466-126217 GCF_000485595.1 Priapulus caudatus
AATAAAGTGCGTTTTTCGTCACATTTTGCTTGGTTGTCCACCGGACAATGTCTCAGACTGGTTAGGTTGTCCGGCGCAAATTCTGGTTGTCTCGGACAACCGGACAACGCTTATTTCGAGCACTGTATAGTGCTGTACTGCAGCTGCAGGTGCCGACTTGTTCTTGCTGCCAGTGATTATTTATAGTATACATAGGCCTAGACTTATGGGATATTGTGGTAGGGTCCTACTGCACAAATCATGTCAGCATTTTTAAACCTGGTTGTTGAACGGCCAATCCAACTGGGACACACTGTCAATGTCACACCAATGGCAATAATATTAATAAACTGAAAACTGCTCAAATGCGAGTTATAAAGTTATATTTATAACTTGTACTTAACTTATATATTGAAAGTTAACTTATATCACACAGTCACACCCGGTGTCACGGTAAATAGTGCGATCTGGGAAATACTATATACGCTGTATATTTTGCAGCGGTTTAATTTTCGCGAATTTTGCGAACGCGTCCCTGACCGCGAAAATAACAAAAAGCTGTTCTTCACTGATTTGGGAATTCACCGACCGCGAAATTAACCACTCGCGAAATTGTCCGTCAGGTCTGAAATTGTGAATATATCTGTACACAAAAAATATGGCGTATACAGTAGGGAGATACTCAAACTGCATGCAGTGCCCACTTCGTACAACTTAGGATACCACTGCCGCAAGGCTAGCACTATTTTTAAAGTAGGCGGAGCTCTGGGGAAATCCAGCGAATGGCGATTTGTAAACAGCGTATGGTTTGAAAGAGGTAAATGGGGGCACAATCCGCGCACTATTTCATATCACTATTTCATCAAATTTTTCATGAAATAATGGTCGGATTTTTAATATCTTTGCAACTTTTATTTGTACAAATCTTATTACATAGTATACAAGTAACCTGGCTGCTGTAAAACTTGTGGTAAAAAAGCGTTAGAAATTCTCACGGAAATCTACTGAGCCAGAGCGAGAGCGGCCTCTGTCGTGGAGTTTGGGAGATACTCGATCTCCCTATTTACGGCCAAGCTGTGGTAAATAGTGCGATCTGGGAAATAGTGAGATAGTCTCCCTAGTGAGATAGTCTCTCTATTTACTTTATCTCTCTATTTCCCGGCCAAGCTGGGGTAAATAGTGTGACACGGGAAATACTGCTAAGTCGTTACATTGCTTACATCGCATTATTTCCCAGCACTACAATGCCCCCTGCATGCGATCAGATGAATGAACACAAACAATAGACAAACAATAGGCTATCACCCTATTTCCCAGATCACACTATTTACTGTGACACCGGCACAGTCCCACAGGCAATTAGAACGTTTCAATAATAAAATGATAGTGAATAAACACGAAATGTATTTACTACCAAAGTCTTTGGTTTCGACATGGTTCAACTTCAAGATTTAATATGGCAATGATGCGTAGCTAAATGTTCATTTTTTCAAATTATATATCTGCCTTTTAGGTTTTGGCACTGCCATTTGGTACTGCCTACTTCAGCCAGAGATATCTCATGAATTCCTGCAGAAAACTCCCACTCCGCCAATATGTTAATGTTACATGCTGCGATGTTTACAGGCATTATGTCCGGTATCAGATAACATTGCTCAGGCATCGATTCGAGGAAAAGAAAGATGTGGAGGATTTGAGAGAAGCAAAGAAATTGTTGAAACTGGGAGAGGAAGAGTTGTTCATGAAGCAGCATCCTCAGCCAAGGAAATGTAAGCAGTGCTCACAACTTTTATTAGTATCGATCAGCGTGAGAATCGGTGATAAGGTAACCCAATGGTCAGATGACTTGTCATGAACAATACTAGTTATAATGCTCAGGCCATATAATATGTGCACGTAGTGATGTGCCATTCATCAGGCTACATCAAATAATACAGTTTACTGAATTTCCTAGTTTATGTAAAAGGATTAGCAGCGTCTTGTCTTTTTTAAACAGGGTAAATTTTAAATAATATCATCCATGAATAAGAATGAACATGCTCTAGTCATAAATTTGTTGTAAAATAATGTCACTAGTTTTTGATAGTTTGTTTCTGTACTGATTGATTCTTATCTTTGCAGTTGCATTATCAGATGGAGGTAGTGCCTACATGCGAACCGTCGTCACACCCGACTATGTAAGTGTATGTAGTGACTGTGCAAACTGTTAATTGCTGGATATGAATTACCAAGGCGAGATAGTGGCATCAGTTGAGATATACCATCTCTGCAACAAGGGAGATCACTATTTCCATTTTGCCAGTTTTGTGAAGGAGTATGATTGCAATCATTTATTTGTTTACTTGTAAACTTTTCCCAGCAATGTATTTATAACAGCTAAAACCCTGCAGCAGATTTTATATGAACTGCATGACAGTGTCTCAGACTGTAACGTGTTGATTTTTCAAAATCAATGCAAAATATTAGAGTGTCCATTGCTTTGAGAAAATCACTGCATGTTGATTTCATGCTGTGGGAAAGGTTTGCATACTACCTCAGCAGGTCTCCATGGAGGAAATTACCACAAAAAATGCATAACAAACTTAATTTTAGAAACATTTCAATTGTGCATTTAAGCTATGAACTAGTTATAATTGAATAACTAATTTGGTTACCAAGTAAGACACTTGATTTTTTTCTATATTTGCTTTCATCATCTTTTTTAGGTACTGGATTGGTGGCATCCTGATGAGAAAGCAGTCTATCCTGACTATTTTGCGAAGCGAGAGCAGCGTAAAAAGGAATATGTTGAGTATTACGAGAAGAAGTATGGAAAAGCTCCCGAAGTTGAACACAATTGAGGTGCAGCTGTGTTTATAGTGGCTCCAGTGATCTGTTATGTATAGTGCTTGCTACCATTGTGTTAATTTCACTAGTGTTGAAAAGTACACCAGTTTTATAAAAGAATAAAACTAGATTACTTTTGTGATTTGAAGATGGTAATGAGCGCGTGCTGCTGCTCTTAGGTTTTAAATGGAAATACCTATATTTGGATTGATACTTTTAGTGCAGAAGGGAATGGTTTGAAAACTAGAACTGAAATGAGCATTCATCTTCTCCATGTAAGAATAATAGTATCCCCTTCAGCTGTGTTCAACTGCTTTCCATGGATCTAAACTTATTGGACTACTAAAGAGTTTTTTATGCACTATATTAGACAGCTTAGTGCTGTCATGACTATGAGCTGCTTATGGTAGTTATGTATAAAGTTGTTGTTACAATACATTATACATACTGTTTTCTTAATTTACCATATAATAGTATGTGCGTAAACTCGAAGTATAACAATTTTGTAATATAGGTATGTAGAAATGATAAAAATCGCATCGATATCTCACCTATACCCCATCAAGCCATACATCTTCGACTTGTTTTACTCGGTGTCACCAGTTACTGAAAAGTGCAGGCATGGGGGTGAACAGTAGATTGACATTAGTGGTTTGGGTTTTGACTGCTATTGATGTGGTCATGAATCAGATAGACAACTTCTCTCTGACTCATTGCAAAATGTTTGAACAATGTAATTATAAAATAGTCCATATCTTGTTGGTAGTCATGATCTTTTGGCAGACTTTTTATATTAAAATTACATGGTGCTATACCACCAAGGCCACAATTAAAAATCTCTTTGTTTGCCCACACCCGAACCAGGCTGAAAAGTTTGGGTAGGTAGGTAGGCTTCTTTTTTTTTAGGTTTTTTTTTCTAAATTTAGCATGGTGTCTACATGCTTGGGTGTGCTTGTGTGGAGATACCAACCAACAGCAGATGCAGATGCAGCATGCAGATGCAGCTAGATGCATTGCCTACAGATTTATATGATGTAGAGTGATACAATTTGTAAAAAAAAAAGAATGGGAAAGATCAATAAAAATTTCTAAGTCGGCCCCTTTTTGGTGGGTCGGTCGGGTGAGGGCAAGCAAACAATATTTTTATTATGGCCCAAGCACTAATATTCTGTGCTGCTTTGCAGAAATTTGTATTACCTGATAAAGAAAACGAATTTCACATGATCTGTTATCAATGCTAACATAAACATCAAACGAAGTCGATACTAACACCTATACGAAGTACCAGTTGAAATACCCATGCAACATAAACATCAGAAGAAGTCTATACTAACATATTACGATATGCAAGTTTCCTATACAAAGTACAAGTTGAAATACCTAATACGTTGAAAAATCAAATACGTGTTAACGTGCTATTGATAATCTTTGTTGCACCGACAGCATTGATTGCATATGTCTAATTCAGTAATTGTGATTAATCGGCTGTACTACGATTATCATCGAACATCGCCTAGTCAACGTACAGAGTGGCAGGTTTGGGTGTTGGAAGAGGGATCCACATGAGTACATAAGGATTTACACTATGTTTTGAATGTATTAACTTTTATTGTGTTTTTTATATTACTGTTTTCCAATATTTAAGGAGGACAGCTGCCTCCGTAATTGCTCCGTCACTATACGGGCCTACATAAGATTAAGGTGCATAGTAGTACTGAGTTTCCCTACTGCATGACAAAATACTTAGTATATTCGTGCATGCCCAGTATATCTGCCAAAATAAAATGCCATTTTGAGAGGGTACACATATTCGTCACAGTAGTTTCACATGGGAATTAAATCCGGATGTCTCAGTTATGAGGTGGCCATGAATTTTTCCCGGCTAATGGCCCTGTCACACATTGACGATTTAGACAGCGTATGCCGGACGTATCAAAATTTCTCTAAAACGCTGGCATACGCTGAACTATCGATGTTTTTTTCGAATTTTGGGCGTATACATAGGTATTCATATAACGAGTTGGACGTATACTTAACGTATTAGTAACGTATATAGAACGTTTCGATAACTTATAAGATAACGTATACCAACGAATGCTTAGCGTGTTGCCGGCGTTCACAACTTATGCTCAACGATAGTCTAACTTGTGCATAGCGCGCGGCAGCGTATCGCCGACGATCACGTGTCGTAGCCTATAAAAAGGCTGCCGCTCGACGATTCAAATCATAACCGCACTAGACATCACAGTATCAACATCACCGTCGCAGTATCAACATGCCAATACCATTTTTATATACCAATTCCCCTAAACGCTGCCAATACGCCATTATACGGTAGCTGTAAGTTAGAAACACGTTCAGTAAGTTCTGTGGTCGTCCGGAACACGTCAAATACGTCTACATACGTCAATATGCGTTGGAGATAAGTTACACATAGGTTCAAAGCACGTTACTCATAAGTTAGAAATAAGTTTTGGGTACGCTAGACATTATCTCGACGTATTTCGACTTATGAGTAACTTACAAGTTACGTGTGTGAACGTGTGTCAACGATCGCATAACTTACCTACAACTTATGGCCCGCGTATGCGGCACGTATGGGCGGGCAGCGAAATTTTTTTTCCCACGAGAGTTCCGGACCCACCACAGATAGTGTTTTGTAATATATGGTGCGTATATAAGACGGACCTGGTTGTATTATAGTTAGTGTTAGGGTTAGGTTTAGGGTTAGGGTTAGGGTTAGGTTGTATAAATTTTGCATTGTTGCTTCGAGGTAGTCGAGTGAATGGAGTGCGCTGATTGGCGGGGGTCCGGAACTCTCGTGGGAAAAAAAATTTCGCGGGCGGGCATACGCTGGCATACGTCGGAAAATTTGGAGCATGCTCAAAATTTTTAGACAACCTCACCGCACTACGATGTATACCAGCGTGCTTCAGCGTACTTCAGCGTGCTTCAGCGCGCTTCAGCGTACTTCAGCGTGCTTCAGCGTGCGTTAGCGTGCTCTTAACTTATACAAAGCTTACCCATAACTTATTCGACGTACGCCAGCGTATTCACCAAATTTTTGATACGTCCGGCATACGCTGGCTAAATCGTCAATGTGTGACAGGGCCATAATGTTTGAGCGAAGACCCTATACAGTCTTTGTATGCTTTCTATACGGTTTTTGATAATAATGAAATTTAAACCCGCCAATAGATGGCGGTAGTGGTCTGTATGGCCAGATTGGTGTCAACCAGCATGTCGTACCGGGAGGATCACCTGTCTGTGGATTGTCTGTTGCCAAGCAGCCGCGTGATTTCCAGGAATCTGAAAGGTTTGGCATTCTGCCAGTACGCATGCATGCATGCAGTCTTGCAATCTTCGTGCTGGAATCGCACGTGTGCGCGTACAAATTTGGAAGATGGCCAAGAAGGAACAAAAGCAGCGGCAGCTCAATACAATGGAGTTGCGTCACAGCCATATCTTACAGGGCACATAATAGAAATCAACAAGAAATGCAAGCTCTCCTCTACATCTACCAACATGACCCCTTCGCTCCCGCTGCAGAAGCTGTATGACTTCAAAGATTCACATTCTGATGAAATGGACCAACGTACCCTCCTGAAATGGCCTGAAATTCTCGCTACGGGCCTGCAAAATATAATGAAATGGGGAGAAATTAAGGGGCACATAGAGATATAAAAGTATATAGACACGTTTCCTACCAAACTGCATGTTCAAATGCATGGGCTCTCACTTAAAAACCAACCCAAACGTAAAATTTGGGATGCTGGGAAGCCATATAGTGCCGTACAATTAATTATTAATTAATTGGCTCCAAATTTTTCATATCCTAGGCATTTGCTCTCTATTTCAAAAGAGTAACTTCAACAATACGTATATACGATATGGAAATTGATTTGTCGTATGATTCTGACATCTCCCGTTTTCGTTTGAATAATTGTTATCGTTTACATAATTAATATTACTTGGGTTTTAGTTTTGGTTTCAACGAACACAGTTTGGTAACTGGCAGGCCTATGTTACTGTATAGCACTTTACATACAGTTCAGTTAATTGTGAGCATTCCTGTAGGTCATCGGTCTCTGTTGCTCGTCTCGGGTTCATTTTGGGTACAAACTAACGAATGCA
This sequence comes from Priapulus caudatus, assembly GCF_000485595.1. Classification (NCBI taxonomy): domain Eukaryota; kingdom Metazoa; phylum Priapulida; class Priapulimorpha; order Priapulimorphida; family Priapulidae; genus Priapulus; species Priapulus caudatus. Next base: position 124,406 of record NW_014577711.1, read on the forward strand.
TGTATACATGAATACATTAGTCTGTGGCTGGGGTATCGTGTCGTTGTCAGCTATTTGTCGTTGTGGGTGATGTTGTCTTTGCAATTACATGTTGGTTAATTATATGGGTATGTACTCCCAATAAACTGCGGGTTATTGTCTGATATTGTTGATTGAGATACTTCATTTGTGGATCCAAACAGTGGAACGAGTTTTCGTGTTATTTTTGCTTAGTGTGTATAGTTATCTGTATTGATTTTATCACTGCACACAGCTAAAAGTAATCATTGATAACGTTGTAGTTTCTGTTCTCACGGAAGAACAGCTAGATCTATTCCAAATGTGTGTCATATGGTATATATATATATATATGTGTTAGGATATCATATGGGGTAGACTCCATATGGTCGATCTCTCTTCATTGCTATGTTTGGTGTCTCTGACAAGAGGTACGTACATTGGCTGCATACCATATCCGTGATAGCCTTGTTTATACCAAGCCAGAAAATATAGCTCTACGGTTACGCTGCTGACATCTGATGAAGCAGTGGTGTTCATCATGTGTCGCTTGTAGATCTGAACAAGCTACATCTTTGCGTATTAACGAATAACCGCGTGCTAGAAAAAGCGAGGTCGTACGAATATAACATATTCATATATACAATATGCATATATTTATGTTCATATTGTATTTGGGATATTTTAGCATACACAGCTGCTCGGGGCCTATTGTTCCAAGATCATTATGCCGCGTTGTGTGGCGCAGTTGTAACGAGTGATTCCAAATAAAGGACGCATGCAGTGGCAACCCAACTGCATGAATGCACCAAAAAAAAGAGATTTTACGTACAGATAGGAGCCGGGAAGACAGCGGCTGTTAAATGGGTGAAGTGACATTAAGTGGGAGCCAATCATAATCTCTGGTACCAACCATGGTGCTTTTGCACACCACAGCCTATTTATTTGTGTCATTATTAAGAACTATCGATCTTCTCCGATGGGCACGTGATTCAGCCATCATTATCAGCACTAAGAACAGGTGCTATATTTTCGTCTCTGGGAGCAGCTAACACACCATGCAGTCACGACTAGTGGGGAAAAAGACGACGCAGTCGAAAATGCGATCGACGGAATCTTCGAATTGTCATGCATTCGTGGTAAGGAGACCAGGGTTAGATGATAGAGCTTGCCTAAGCTTAATCAAACTTTCTGTTCATCTCTGCTGACACCGACGGTTAATCGCCGACAGAGGAGGCCCATCTATAAACCACCATAATAAATTCTACTACTACTAGCATTTTAATGGCGGCCTGACTTTGGGCAGGCCATAGCAGACCATAGCAGAGGCCCCTCACTTTTTCTGTAGATGCAATGTAATGATGCATGAATGCAAAAACTCGGTAAATCGTAGGTATTCTAAGGCTAGTAAATGACGAATTTCCCTTGTTTATTGAAATCACACTTCTTCCCTATTATCTACTCCTGATATTATATATCGGCAGCTAGGCAATGTCTATCAGTGGCGGATCCAGAGAGACCGGGTACGAGATGGCGTTGCGCAAAAGATGCGTTGTTCCCCGACCGCCGAGAGCGGTTAAGCCGCGCACTTCCGCGGGACTGGGCGCACGCGACCGCGGTATGTTGTATGTAGCATTTCGCGCTGCCCGCTATACGAATTCGCGCGCCGAAGGAGGGCGGGCGCGCGAATCCGTATAGCGGGAAGCGTAACATCGCGCAGTTTTCGTCACACCTACGCCTGCTCGGCTACGGCGGGCATTTGCTGCTGCTTGCTTGTTGCGCGCTGCGCGGCAGGGGCGAGTATTTGTTGCTGTG
>NW_014577711.1:133781-141879 GCF_000485595.1 Priapulus caudatus
ATATATATAATTAATAATTTAGTAATAGTATAATTATATATAACATTATAATATTGGACGGAATAGCGTTATACGACTTGAAATTAATATATTAGAAGTACGTATATATTGGGAGCATTGCGATTATTGTAGCTGATAACATAGACATAGCTCAGACAATAAATAGACATAAATAGACATAAATAGACATAAATAGACATAAATAGACATAAATAGACATAAATAGACATAGCTCAGCAATGCACCAGAATGTATCGAGTTGTGAAAAATATGCGCGCGTGATCAAACAACACCGTTACTTTTAGTCAAATATTGCGACAGCGTTACATATGTCGGTTTACATGTGTCTCTATTGGCTTTGTGTCGCAGGGTCGGTACACATGTAAAGCGTGGCTCAAAGACCAGGATGACCGAGTGGTCGGATGTGGACATGCTGACTTCTTCTTATAGACTTTTTCTATCGAATATCTATCGCGCCCATCGAGCCATCGTTAGCTAAATCCATTTGTGCTTAGCTGTGACACACACGCGCGGCTTATACTATTTACACCTTCGTCGTATCATGTACCATCGTCGATTGCTGACACTTGTAAGAATATCACGATATATAGTAGTATAACTGCGTTTACTAACTTCACGCAATTTCCACTAGGACGACGGAGCGACACGAAAACTACGCCGCAACAGTACCGAGTTGCGCAATGTATCAATGCCAAACTGAACAAACAGGGATAACAACGAGCACGCGTGCATCAATATTCTGTATAGCTTGATTCCAAGAATAACACCACAGTCCTGTGCTATGCATCACTGGCTAACCGTTGTTTCAATTGTTTGTCAATGAAGTGGATTTTGTGATAAACGTGTTATCATAATAGAAGTTGACCATAAATTAATCTTCTTTTACGCCCTTCTCACAATTTCACACTTGCCGAGCGATGTTTTACATATACCGAGTATGCGGAGGTTATTGCATTTACAATTGTATATAACATGCTGATTTTCTCACCTATTCGAACAATTTTCTTATATTGCATTTACAGATAAAGCGTTACCAGCGTTTAGCTAGTCAATTTGTTGAACGTCACGTAGTATTTACCTGAGTTCTTCGTTAGTATCGCTACACGTACCTGGATCCTTTATATTAGGCCATCGGTTTTATATCGGCCAGTGGTTATAACGGTGAAAATGTACTATATTATCAGATATTATTATACGCAATTTTCTATTGCTATTTTGTGCTTAGTGAAATCCATGCGCCTATTTCCAAGAAATAATACGTCTAGCTAGATGCCATATGCCGGGATCGCCAAATAAGTGTATACTACTACTTTACTCCCCTGGAAAGGTATATGCAAGGCGAGAGTCTCACCGTATTAATTGAAAGTACTTCTAATATGTCTTTCCTGTAAATCCACTGAAATATTATGAAATGCCTGTGTTATCTATTTGTCGCTTTATTACATGAAGTCTAAATCTGGTTTATTTGACGATAGCTGAAATTTACTGCCAAATAACTGCAATCAGCGTTGTTTGTCACAATTTCGGAATGTTGTCCACTATAAAGTAAAACAATTTGACACATTCTGCATATTGCAAAGAGCCTTACCACTGTCAACCCCAACCAAACCATCTGACTACATTGGCCTGCAAAGGGCGACATGGTTAGTTACACCGTTAGGTTATTCACAACGAGTTTAGCATCAGTTAAAAACACTAGTTAATATAATAGGTTTAATTTTTAGCTCACCTGACGAAGTCAGATGCAGCTTGTAGAATCGCATAAGCGTCCGTGCGTCCGTGCGTCCGTGCGTCCGTGCGTCCGTGCGTCCGTCAACAGTTGGGCACAAATCTTAACCACTCGACGTACGGTCTTGATATTCGGGACGTCGAGGGGAATCGCGAAAAGGACTCGGGGTCAAGGGACTCGATGTCGAATTTGGGGGTCAAGAGTGAAAGGTCAAGGTGTGTCAATGGAGGGGGAATATTTCCCCCTTAACTTAAGGTATAGGAAGAAATACGGAATTGCGTCACAAATCTTAACGGCTTGATCTACGCTCTTAATATTCGATGTATAGTGTGATGGGGAGGAAACCCATCACCAGCGCGAAATTGGAGGTTACAGGTCAAAGGGCAGTGGGGGAAAGGTCAGATATCAGACATTTTCTGAGGACATGGTCTAACGGACCGAGTGAAAAACTTTTTTGTGTCAGCGCTGACCTACCATATTTATCACTTTATTGAAAGGACCATGAAATGTACGCGGGATGCCCGTTAGTGTCCCACTGCATGAAAGCGGGCACTTGCGGCCTAGCAACGGCATAGTATTACTAGCTGGTGACCCTGTGGCTGAGGTCGTGGAATGTGATAAATCTAAACAGTGCATGATTAGCGAGCGAGAGCACGAGTTCTCCATCGGTCAGGGGTTAGTTGCACGCGCAGCACTCTCTGCAACAGCAAGCGCTCGTCCTATATATAACCAGGGAAACTGTCTGTCGTGGGCACACACACACACACCCACAAACACACACATGAACACGCGCATACATGCATATGAGTCTCCCTGGACGAGCGCACCAGTAGTGCTAACGGTGCCTTTATCGCGTAGATTCTGTCGACGTCGGCGTCAATGCACCGAGACAGCGCGCTCGGTAAACACAACGAGAGGGCCAGGCGCGAGTACTATTGCACTCGATGGTCTGATTAATTGGTCGCGCCCGCCGTTGCAAAATCCCCTAGACCGAAGAACAAAATTCCCTGGACCGAAGAGGAGTCCGCACGTACGAGTCGACTGTCCTTTAAGCTGTTGAACGGCGACTGTGTGGCTGCGGGTAAGCTGGGCTCTCCCGCTGCACCGGGATTCGACGGCGAACGTGATCATATATTGTCACCGTGTGTATAGCTGTCACCGCAGCGGCAGGCACGCGCAGTCGACGACATTCGACGGTGAGTTAGCCAGACGACTATGGGCGAAAGTGGCGGCGACAACGGAAGGACAATGATGAAATTCACGAAGAGAACCGTCATCGCGATCTTACTGCTCACTATCGCAGTGTCTTGCGTTTATATGGCATATTTTCGACATCCACCGCCAGAGGAGATCCTGGCGGCTAACAGTAAATCCCTAAGCACGGCACACATGAAAAATGCTGCGTCGAACATCAAACTCTTCAACGATGGCCGTGATCATCTGCGAATGCAGCAGGTGAATCTGTGGGAGAAGTGGACGCGGGACAACGAATACATCGTCATAGGAGAATATTATTCGAATTGCGGTGAGTGAACAATTACCTCAGCTGTTATACAGTATCTAGAAATCTAGATACAAGTGTAATCCAACTGAATAGTGTAGGATTACTCTGTTGCAGGGGCGGATCTAGAAGGGGGATTGGGGGGGGGGGCGTCGCAACCCCCCGTTCAGCCACTGACTAATGTTACGATACTAGTAAAATGGGGGCACCCTAGCACCGCGTGCCTTCGGCACGCCTTCACTCAAATATCACCCCTCCCCCCTCCGTCTCATGAAAGCAAGATCCGCCCCCAACGTTACATCTTTGTATCGTAAAGCTCAGCTCTAATAGTAGAACTAGCAAAAGCAATATTCAATAGCAAGACCATGCATGCACTTCATCAATAGCAAGACCATGCATGCACTTCATCAATAGCAGCAACAATGACAGCTCATGAATTGCTCATATGTTCTATGTCTACCTACTATTCCTACCTACTTGATACCTGTAGATGTCTATACGCACTCGCGCGCACACGCATTCACGCGCGCATGCGCTCACGCACGATCATGTGCCGCGTGCAAACGCACCTGCGGTGTAACTGGCGCATGCCGCACGAACATTAGACCGAGCAGGCTGCGAGACTATATTATTATAGTTAGTACTGTTCACTGATTTCTGGTTAATAGTTAATATATAGAGATCAGCGGTACTGTCAAGGGTCGGTCGAGTTAACTGGCGCGCAAGTACACATGGCGCTTTGTCGATGTGTATGACCGTGTCTTGGAGTCGATTGATCACGACCATGCAACCAACAAACACGTAGAGGAGGGAGCATATGTTGGCTCTTATAGATCGTAGTCTCTATTTGAAGATTTTACGTTATTGTGTGTACTGTGATGAAGCTGTGATGAAGCTTGTTGTGTGTGCGTGCACGCATGATGCGTATAAAAGAACACACGCATACACAAACAGTGGCGGATCCAAGGGGGCGCAGGTGGCGCCCCCTTATGTTTGCCCCCCCTCCCCCCATTCGGCACGCACGCCAAGCGTGCGCACCGGCGCTATCACAAAATCCGCACCCACTAGAATTAAATCCTGGCTACGCGGTCGCGCCCCCCTATCTCAAAATCCTGGATCCACCACTGCACAAACCCAAAGTGGCATATATGGCTCACGCGCAACGCGGCGTTTTTATGAGCTTATCTGAGCTATCGCTCAAATGCCACTGTGCACAGAAATCGTGCAGTGTGGCGTGCGTGCAGTGAGTTTTTGTGTTGTAGACGAGCATTTAATCGGCATTTACGTGGAGATAATCAGGAAACAGTGTGGAGAATAGATACCTTGGTAACAAGTACAACTCGTGTTTTACTACAATTCTATTATTGAAACGGCCCAAGTGTCTGGATCTGTGGTGGACAGACGATCCAAAACCCAATTTGGAGGTCAAATCTGGGGCAATAGTAAAAAGGCGAGAGGTTCGAAGGAAAGGGAAATATAGTCTCCTTTATAGGACCAGCATAGGAACAAAATTAAGCCATAAAGGACTAGCATTGGCAAAACGCAAAATGCGGCTCAGATTAAAACGGCTTGGCCTATATTCTTGATATTCGATATTCATGGTGAGAAAAGCTATCACCATGGCCAAATTTGACCAGGACCTTGACCAAGCAATGTTGCATTTTGGCACTTAGTGACTAGTTAAGACTTAGTTAGGTGTATATTTCGAAGTACAGGTCTGGAGTCTGTGGACTCTCATACCGTAAGCAGGATGTGTGAGTGGCAGCTGGTGTAAGGAACTGATATACTGACATGCATGTCCTGTAGAGTAACACCAGTCACGAGGAAAAGGCTATTACATGTCAGTTACTCCTTGGGATGTAGCTGCTATACAACACTGTGTACGGTAATATTATATATATATATATATATATATATATACATACATACATACTAACAGGAGTAGATAATAGGGAATTTTCCTATTATCTACTTCTGATACTACCTATGCGTATTTTCACAGTATGATATTGGCAATGATTGCGAGTTGCGTAGCTGAAACGACCTAATCAGTAATCTAACATGCTTTCTTCAACACAGTTGATAGACTGCAATAAACGTAATAGAGGATTGCGCGTGTGATCATGTGCGCGAACTTAACAACCGTGAACGATCACTATATAGGTCGATCTAGTAAACATATATCAATTAAATTTATGCAAGCGTGCATATATCGCTTCTATCACCTTCAAACGCCTTTGGAGACAATTATATCGATCATCCCACAGCTATCGACAAAGATACCTCAAAGCTTAATATAATGTTATGTTTATTCTATGGAGTATGGACTGTGTATACCGACAGGACTTAATTAATGAACTATTTCACCTGAATATATTTTTACGTCAGCAATGCACCAGATTGTATCGAGTTGCGAGAAATATGTGCGTGTCATCAAACAGCACCTTTTAGCAAATGTTGCATCAGCGTTACATATACGCTGGTTGACATGTGTCTATATTGGCTGTGTCTCGCAGGGTCGGTACACGCAGTTACATGCGCCAGTGCCCACTTATACATTATCACGCATATATTATCACGCACACATTTTATTCTCCGGTAGATCTTTTTAGCGCAAGAGCAATAATTGTATACATATAACATGTTGTTATTATACGTGATTATAACATATTTGTTGGCGGACGGAATGAACTAGACGTAACCCCGTGTAGAATAATGTGCTGTGTCAGCGATTCTGCCGATTCTAACTACGGTAACCGGTTTTATTTGGGAAATAGAATCCATACCCTATCCCTGAAATATATACACGCCAATGACATTTGGCTCACGCGCACGCATACGTGTACGTGTACCATTTATTTGAAGTTTTAAACTTAGGGTCATCGGAATGAACACGTGTACGTACTCGTCTCTAGCAGTTTCGAGTTCCCAAATTATTTAACAGCTAAATCATATATAGGTAGACGTGCCTTTTCACAGATCGGGAATGAATTTATTTTCTATTGCCCTTGCCAATATCGTTGTTTTATAGACGGACGACTTGCCGTAGGAAATGACTGAAATCGCAGTGCAGAGATGTTTGTGACATATAGCTATTCTGAAGTGAATGCACTTAATTGTGTAATTATTCAATTCTTATTTCAGAGGAAGATGCTTTGCTTATAGGAAAAGTAGCCCTAGTGAAAGACAAAAAATATGGCGGTGTCAAGTCATTCCATGTGTTCAACGCTACCTGGGGTATGCCTATACATTTATTGCATAGAAATCTCGTTGAAGTGTGCTTGTCAATGCGAAAATTACGGGTTAGAACCATTAAGCTTAATCTTAACCGATTATGATATTTTTGTTTTAATCTAGTCTCATATAATAATTTATTTATCAATTATAGTTAGAATTATATTATAATTATAAATATAATTATTAGTCAATTATAAACACTTCTATCCTATTGCCATCTTTCTATTGCAAACACTTTGTGTGTATGTGTGTGTGTGTGTGTGTGTGTGTGTGTGTGTGTGTGTGTGCTGTGTGTGATGTCTGTGTGTGTGTGTGTGTGTGTGTGCGTGCGTGCGTGCGTGTGGGCGTGCGTGCGTGTGTGGCGTGTGGTGTGTGTGCGTGTATGTGCGTGTGTGCGTGCGTTGGACAAGAAGAAGACCAAGAGAGAAGAGGGGAATAGATGTCAGATAGTGAGAGGGGTAGAGGAGTTAAGGAAGGAGGAGAGAGAGAGGGCAGAGAGAGAAGAGGTGGGGGGGGAGTAGAAAAAAGAGAGAGAGAGAGAGAGAGAGAGAGAGAGGGAGAGATCGAGAAGCGATAGAGGGGAGAGAGAGAGAGAGCGACGAGAGCGAGAGAGAAGTCGCCTAGTGTGATCCAGGACATAATATGACTAGCGCAAATGGACACGCAGTAAGCCTCGTTTTCGGCGATCGGATTGTCCGTCCAGTAATTGTCTATACACACCAATCAGATTAGCCAGGCTCCGCATATATAAGGAGAGGAAGAGAGAAGGCCGGAAAGAGCGGCATGAGGAAGGGAGGGCGGGAGAAGGTAGAGGATAGCATGGGGAGAGGAGAGGAGAGAGAGAGAAAAGAGAGAGAGAGAGAGAAGAGAGGAAGAGAGAGAGGGAGAGAGAGAGAGAAGGGGTGGGAGAGATAAAGAGTGGCCGCTCCGCTTATCGGCAGGAGACATAATATCAGGAGTAGATAATAGGGAATTCCCTATTATCTACTCCTGATAATATCAAGAGTACATAATGGACTATACATGTGCGTATATCTATTATGTACTCTTGATAATATCATCCGCACCGGACCGCACGTTTATGTTCTGTGCTATAGCGGTATCTCATGCGACGTCACAAGAGTCACAACCTTCGTTCAATTGCTTTATTGGTAGTCAAATTTATTGTCATTTAATATACGTATAACACTTTTGACAACCGACACATTTTGTTGCTCAATACAGGTTGAATATTTTGCATATTTTTCAATGTGATAAGTAAGGATTGTATCTGTGCTGTGTACCTCCAACAATGAAAGTACGTTACCTGTTTGTTATATATTACAGTGTATGCCTACGCCTTTGTTGTGCCTTCCATACGAAATTCGTCCTATTTTAAGTAACATCCAATTTGTTTATATGTAACATTGCCGATCTTCTCACCATTATCTATTCACTATTCTAATTCATTCTCTTTCTCCTTCTGTCTCTCTCTCTCTCTCTTTCTCTCTCTCATCTCGTCTCTCTCTTGCTCTCTCTCTCTCTCTCTCTCCTCTCGTCTCTCTGCTCTCGTCTCTTTCTTCGCTCTCTCTCTCTCTCTCTCTCTCGCTCTCTCTCTCTCTCTCTCTCTC
>NW_014577711.1:145469-149158 GCF_000485595.1 Priapulus caudatus
GTGCAGAAAAAATACAGACTATAGGGCCCCCACACAATTACGTGCCCCGGGCCCCCCACACGCTTAGTCCGGCCCTGGTTGGCTTTAACGTTATTTTGTGCTGGTGATCGCCCTATGCCGAATTCACAAATTCCCTTCATTTGCGTGACCGTTTTGTGATTAAAGCAACTGCTGTTGATTGAAGCAACGCAACAATTTGACAGATACATCACTTGAGCTGTAATTAGAAAAGCTGGCATTGTATTGTTCGTAGCACATAATGGATTAATTGATAGCTATCTATCTATCTATCTATATCTCTATTAAATATGTTTTGTATACTATATGAAAATGCGTGCAAAGTCAAAGGAAAGCGTTCATTTTCCACTCACTCTTACTCAATTTGTTACTATGTTATTATTACAACTGTTGCCACGATTGCTGTGCAACTTTGTAACAACTTTGCGTACATAGTTGCTGTCACGTTGGTTTCTAACACAAATAGCACACTAGCTGTGTTCTGACGGCTGAACAGTTCGGTAATACAACAAATGACTATGGGTGTCCGAGCAGCAAATAGAGTGTGATCACGGCCTCTATCGGGCCCCTAGACGTTCTTGAGTCCAGTGGTAGGTGACGTCACTGGTGTCCGGTCCAGTGGTCACGCATAGTACTTCTAAAGCAATGCATTTTTTTCTGAACTAAACGGTTTCTTATCTAATACGCAACCGAGGGTTTAATTCCCTGGATCGCGTATCCAGACAGAGATTGTGTAACACGTTGTTCTATCTAATATGAACACTTTGAAAATCGCTCATCTACCTCATTTGACACGTACTGAAACTCATGCGATCTATCTTTACACACGTACTCTGTCAAAGATGTTAAATCGGGAACGGACTTGAACATAACAGCAACTAAGTCGTTAAGTAATACATAGACGATTATGCCCTATATGTGCATGTCAAAAAGCGGATATCGTAGTTAGTTGCAGCATTGTGCACCGTAAGAACGAGAATAACGAACCACGTTAACAGTTTGCAAAAATATATGCAGAATTATGAATCAATTTTAGTTAAATTAAATCCAACTGCGAACTGCATATTTCCCTGCAAATAGCGCATGCCCCGCAACAGACGATTCTTGAACTTCTACTCCAAATGGCCGCAGGACCATATGTCTGAAAAGAATTTAAATGAGTAGACTGAAACTAAAACGTATTGGGATGACGCCTCTTATGAGTTCAGCAAATCGTTACTGCTTCCATTTTATTAAAATAAACCGTTAACGTAACTGTAAAATTATTTTTTTAACACATTAACCTTTCTAATTGTTTTACTTTTGTAAATGTTTAAATAAGAAAACGTATATAAATTACAGATTGTCTCAACACCTTAGATACCGCATTTAAATACAAGGAGAATTGCAACACAGCTCGCTGATGAATTAATTTACATGCATCATACATACCAGGCTCATGTTAACTGGTCCACTGACACAGTTTTACTAAGTTTTATATGCGCCATTATAAGTAAATGTTCCTGCTACGAATATATGATGCATTTATTCATACCTGAATCAATTGATCTGCTCTTGGAAACGACCATCACTACCAGTAAGGATATCAAGTGACGCATGACTAAGTAAATGGAAAAATTATCATGCAAACCAGTCTAGTCATATTGACGAAGGCCACGATTTATAATAGGTTTGCGCGATCGTACATTTATCATGTGTCCTTCAACTCGGAAGCATGATACTCGCTTCCTACTATAAATAACAAGCACAGGCACCATCGGTCCGTCAAGAATTATTTCCGATTTCGGCAAGGCTACATCGCGTTACGTTCATGTGGAAATTTTTTGCATCGAAATGACTCCGAGGTAAGCATTTTATTATACGAGTGTGTATTCTGTAAATTAAATACGGAGCACAACCAGAGCGCAATTGATAATTAACACTGAGAGTAAAGTCCCATATTGTATGACAATGTTTGCTGTTCGGTTATTTCAGCCGGTTGCTGCTAATTTCAAGCAAATATGATACGATAGAAAATACATCAGCCAGCTTCCCGATTTCACGTTGGCTGTGCGCAACTAGCACATATTACAGCAAATTTCCTATCCCAACTACAGAGATAAATTGATAAAACTGATGAATGGATGGACGGCCGGACGGACAGACGGACGAACGGTGGCTACATAGATTAAGGCATCATACACGAGTCGGTAGAACTACGATGGCACGCAGCTCGCGTGATTTTTTTTCCTAGGTCAATCAAGAACATAGTGCTCTAGTGAGCGCTGCCATTGGTTGATACAAATCACGTGCCTCAAACTCCTGTTTTATGGTGCATTCACTGCATTGTGACTCTAACCCTAACCCTAACCCTAACCCAAACCCTATTTGTAAAAATTAATTGTTGTTATTAAATTGTTGTAAATAAATCATGTAAATATTTGCGTTAATTGGGAAAAAATGGTTAAACGGATAAAGATATCCACCCCTAAAATCACGCACCCAGCGTATGTGTTCGTTTCCATGTTACGAGCGTGCGCAGCGGTCGGCGAGTTTCGGCGGCTCTACTAGTTGCGATGTCCGTAGCTGCTATCGGCGCAATCATCAACGTCAGCGATTATGATTATCTCCAGTATTTAGACGCAGGCGATAACGATACACGCATGGCACAAGAAGTCATCTTAGAGCAAGATCATGACGAGGCAATAAAAATGGAGTTCGCAGAAGTAGGTACATTTTATAATATGGGAAAGTAACGCGCGTACGTGTATACAGTACGGCGTAATTACTGGCTGAAATAGGTCGACCAGTAATTATATCAACTTCGCCTGCACACATACGTGGATAGCCCTATTATTCGGTGTTACAGAAGTGCACTTTTATGTACGTATGTTCAAAATAGCGGATGTAAAGTTTAACTCGCATAACATAGATACACTAGCTAACGTACGATAATAGCAAAATTGTATACGTTTATCGTAGCAGCACACGCGGAACAGTTTCACTTTCGCTACAGTCGCATGAGCAACCGATACATATATCCCGTTATGGTTCAGTTGCTTTCTATTGAACTGATTTTTCACTATGCTTGCACGGCTCACTGAACATATCATTATAGCTTACGGGATTCGTGACTAAGCAGTGAGTTAAATACCGCACAGAGTCCATATAGTTGTTATTCGAAATAAACGAGCATCGAACCATAGAGAATTATTAGCAGTCGCAGATATGTCTCGTTGTAGTGCACGAAACAATGGGTTCTGGGTGTATTCTGTGTATATATGCTAGTTGCTTCGTTGGTATAATGTTAGTGATTCCGCGGAGTTAACTATTATGCTGGATGCTCAACCGCAAATTTACCAATGCAATTGAAATGTTCACCTACGATTTTTTCTTGATTCAGGATTATCTCGTAAGGAACGAAGTTCTGAACAAAACTAAGAATGTCTCACTGCCATCTGACTTCAGTGAAGCACTCAGGTAGACAATAATGTGACTTATTAGCGAGAGATGCATACCGCATTGCATTCGTAGTAACTATTTTTTCAAACCCGCTTTTCGAGTATATAATATATATACTAGCAGGACACCCGGCGTATATATATATATATATATATATATATATATATATATAATATAATATAGTATAATAAGTAAGTAAGTAAGTAAGTAAGTAAGTAAGTAAGTAAGTA
>NW_014577711.1:151846-164730 GCF_000485595.1 Priapulus caudatus
TCTACTCTCTCTACTCTCTCTCTACTCTCTACTACTCTCTCTCTCTCTCTCTCTCTCTCTCTCTCTCTCTCTCTCTCTCTCTCTCTCTCTCTCTCTCTCTCTCTCTCTCTCTCTCTCTCTCTCTCTCTCTCTCTCTCTCTCTCTCTCTCTCTCTCTCTCTCTCTCTCTCTCTCTCTCTCTCTCTCTCTCTCTATCTATCTCTTCTCAAACTAAACCATTACAATATGTCTCCTCCGTCACATTTTAGCTGAATTTCATTGATTTTACGCGTGTTTGTATTTGTGCACTATTTCTTCCGTTACAGTTAATTTTAGAACAAGGTGGTGGTTCATCTGTGCGCGTGCGGGGGGGGGGGGAGGCAAGCCACCACCAGGTCGCAGCACATGTGAAATGAGGTGAGAGGGCGCGGTCTTTCGATTCTGCAGTATGGCTTTCTCCTCAGCCTCGCAGTAATCCACCTGATAATGCTCATCCTTATACAAACTCATTCGAAAAGCGTGTTTAAGTTCAGCCCCAGCCATCTCTATTATGTACTCTTGATATGACTCATTAATCTGTATAAATATTACGAGGTGTGTGGTACCTATAAACGTCATATGGGGCGTCGGCTATATTTATACATGTAAAATAAGAACATAATTAAGTGAGATGAACACCAGGTATATCAATATTTGACATACTAGCGTCGCCCGCACATCGAGTAGTAGTTCTATACTATATATAATATAAAGAGCTAATAATACCTAGGTATTATTAGCTCTTGATACTATACTATATGTCCACTATGGGCAACTACATTTCCCGATTGTCAAATTTTCTGCATTTTCTGACCCTCATATCTCTTAATGTACCTAATAAGATAACCATCTTATCAATACGACATTTTAGTTAAATACTACGCTCCATTTCGAAAAAAATTTAAATGATGGCAACTAAGTAAAACGTTTTAAAGGTGAAACGTTAAGCACTCGATTCGAAATCTGACAAAAAAGATAAATAGAGCAGATATGACCTGAATCGTCATCGCTACGCTTATAAGAAGTTGCTCGAAGATGCCATTTTCGCGTGGCGCAATGCAATCAATCGAGGACGTCGGCGAAGCATTCTGACGTTCCGAGAGACGGGCGACAGACGACCAGACCTCGTGCTTTCTGCGCACGGCAAGTATCACGGCGACGGCGCACCGTTTGACAGCCCCGGTAACGTGCTCGCCCACGCAGCTCTTCTCTACGTGAGCGGTAGAGACGACGGCAAGGTACACATAGACCGAGATGAGCCCTGGCAGAGGGGCACCTTCGAAGGAAAGGTAATATCAGCACATGTTGTTGATATGAAACCATCAGATGCGTTGTGGTGTTAGTGCGAGCGTTTCCACTCGTTTAACTTTCCTTAAGTGACTGAACTGTGAAATGTTAGAACTGAGAACAACATCTAAATGAGAGATGATATACTCTATACTATATAAGTAAATTAATAAAAAGCAGTGATTACTGAATCATATCGTCCTTCTCATCGCATTTCCAGGTACTAAACTACACCATTCTGCACGAGGTCGGCCATTTGCTCGGGTTACAACACTCAAGAGTCTTTAATTCCGTCATGTTTCCGTTTATTGGGAAAAGGCATATTGGAAGGTCTCCCCACCGACTACATGCGACAGACGTGCGTCTCATTCGACGTAAATTTGGTAGGTTCGACTCGTTTATAGTTAATAAACTTGATTTCTGATTTATTCTATAGGCAGTTTAATTCTTCTTCTTCTTCTTCTTCTTCTTCTTCTTCTTCTTCTTCTTCTTCTTCTTCTTCTTCTTCTTCGTCTTCTTCTTCTTTTCATTATTATTATTATTATTATTATTATTATTATTATTATTATTATTATTACTTTATTATTAATATTATAATCATAACTATACGAAACGTCGTTTTTCTTAGGAATACGATGGTGCGATTCCGATAGAATTCCTGTTCGACCAAGGCTGGTTGATCGGCAAAGAATAAACCGAGAAAAACATAGTCGTGGATAACAATGACAAAGAAGTCTACGGTTGTCGGCAGGGTAACGGGCGCGTTAGTCACGCGCCGCCGGATATCGGGCGCACTACGATCAATGTGCCTTATACACATTTCAACACGTGAACGCGCCTGCGAGACAAAGGATAACGAGACGAACTAAGTACTGATTTATCAAGCAGATACTCTTTGACAGCTTTTACGAGAGAGGATTCACCTACTCTGTGCGCAGCGCCGATCAGTTGGAATGTGAGCGGTGCCAAACACGTAGCTTATTCGATATAGGTTACACGAACGTAAGCAACACCCATGACACAATAGACCCACAACTATAATGAGGTTTTCTCCTGAATTCGTTATTAACATTTTGGGATCGTGCATCATGTGTACGCAGGCTAGAATGTTCACACGTACGGTAATATGGCCGTGCGGAGGAGATATATCTATAACTGGTTGGCGATACGTACGGTTATGTAAGAGTGATCCCTTCGTCTTAATCTGGAGTTGGTATGCGGTCACTCAGTTCAGATTCCGGTCAAGAGGTTCATGTCTCAGTCAAACACGTTGCGTGGATTCCCACCCAAAATATGACATGCGGAACATATCTGCGCATGATCAACATGACCACTGCGTAACATCCGGATAGACTGAATTTATCATTTATAAATTTTATACACATTAATTATTCTCGAGTTAATAAATTAATATGTTACACGAGAGCACTATACTCTATACTATACGCATGCGATATACTATTTGCGTCAGATGTAGGCATCATTTACTATGATACATTGCTTAAAATCATTGCTCAGTACAAAACTAGTCAGACTAGTATTATTATGTTGTAATGTGAGTATTATGAATAGTTGGCCTATATCCTTCAAAATTTAGTGATTTTGCAAAATGGGATGGATCGTGTATGTAAGTATGACTGACTGGAACAGTGTACTTTTATAGATAACAGCTTAAATATCTGTGACCTACAGGCAGACATATGCTGGAATAAAACGACAATAGTGTTTGCAAATAAAACGTGATTCCGAAAAATACCGTCGCTTTAGCATTGTATGCCATTATATAGTTTATTATTTATAGATTTTATATTAGAAACCTTGGTGCACTTAGGTCAAATTTCAGAGGGCCGTAAAATAAAATATACATGTTTATGTAGCTATACGAGGTATGCAACTTTAGACATGTAATTGACGCGCATTATTTCATATACATCGTCGGGAGTAATCAATGCGCTGATTAGTAATAATTACAATTGTAATTGTAAGCGTACTTGTTTTCTATTGATGTACTATTACGGGACATATTACAAAAGCCATACTGCTTTCCTATCGGACGTAGAAACGTACTGATGCGCTTGTATATACGCGTGTCAAGTAAACAAAAACGACGTTTTATACGTTCACAATTATGCCAGTATTATCGAGATCTGGCCGTTGGAGCTTAGCTCGGGCAGTCACAGCCAGTCGTTTTTTAAGATGTTATTATGTCGATGGGCCAGCGAGGATTGATCACTGATATTTACACAGGACACGTGCGTGACTGTCTGCTTAACGCAATCGTGTCACTTTCTACTCGGCAAACAAAAGTAACGCTCATCTTAATGATTAAGGTCAAGATGATTGGAAGCAACACCGGCGTAATACATTCGACAAATACCTAAGTTAACGAGTATAGGTTACGAAAGCGACAGTCCGCGAATGCGAAGTACAGACGATAACTTTTATACATGATTTTCTTTATATATCGCGTCTTATATAAACGAAACGGACCTTTATATACATGCGCCCTGAAAGCTTATCGTAAAATCCTGTATGAATGCATATATATATATATATATAATACAAAATAATAACAAAATAATTACTGTCAAAACATAGCTAAAAAAAAATCTCGATGCCACGCATCGTTTTTGTTGCAGACACGCGTTTGCCCTGGTAATTTTCTCCTGACAGGCTTATTTGCTCAGTATTCACCTATATGCAAATAAATTTCTCCGTTTTACTGAAAGAAAGGCTTGATGTTTCCGAGCAAAGCGAAACACGCGGGCAATTACCGCGCGCGTTTAAAATCGGTGCTAAATGACGCTGTAGCGCACTCACGGACGAGTTGCTGGGCCGCGTTACAATTGGCTGGCTGCAACTTTCTAAGTGGGTTAGCAGTTCAGCTCATCCGTTCACTCTGGCTGACAGTTGTTGCCCTCGAGTCACATGCTTGTCCAGCCGCCAGCACTCGCATGCAACGCACACGTGAGCGTCACCATCCAAGGGATTCGAATGCTAATCTGTGAACGACGAATGATACTTATAGTTGTGCAATGCATTGACCATATCTACACACGAGATAACCATAACATCAGCGAGTCTGACGGCCGGGTGCGCTGCGAAGCGAACTTTGCGATGGTGGATCACGTTGATTAGATATATTTTGGCGATGCGATAGTACTATTATTATAGAGAGACGCAGTCATATTCCATGGCTATAGGATTACGTACACGGTACACGGCATTAGCTTATCAATACGGGTATCATCCTCGCTGCTAAACCATTTGCGTATGTGCGTAAAATATTGTCAACAGTCACACTCGAGTGTATAATCCCACGAAAAAATGTGCTTCATATATGCGAGGACGCCGCTTGTGCTTATTGTGGTATTAACCGCATTACACGGTGAACATATAACCAACGTTAATACTATGCCCGTGTATCGAAAGACAGCAGAGCATCTATTCGGCGTAGGACACGGAGCTGAAAGGTTTCTAATCGTAAGTACTTCTAGTCGTAAGTAATAAATGTTATTGCTGATATAGCGTGCATTTAATCGATTCTATAATGCAACTTCAATCTATCGCCGTTTGCGTGTATAATATCAGTTTTAATTAAATATGCCTGCTTTAGAATGTCGATATGACAAAAATGTGTTGGTTAAGACATAGCATGCAATTACCGTGAATATATATATATATATATATATAATATTGGCGGATTACATAACGTGGTATATAGTAACAATAATGTTTGGACATGATTTATATATGTCATGTAACTTAGACGCACACAGCAGGCTTACGTTGACCTTTATGTTACCGCTTATAAAAATGCGATGCACGCTTGCCACATAGGGAAGTACGTTTTTTATAACAGTTCAAATAACTTTAATGCGTGTCACTTGAATCCTTAAACTGGTTTTTATATGAAGCATGCGAGCATTACTCCCCATGCAGGTCACGCGTGTTTGACCGGAGTAGCCAATATTTTTGTGATGATTCACTAAATAAAAATAATATAATATTAGATATGTTCAAATGGTATACTACTTAAAACACTTGTTGTTCCTCTTACTATTTCGTTATCTTATTCCTTCATCTAAAGATGTTAAACCAAGGATTACTTACTTATTCCAAGGAAGCACGTCCGAGTTGATTTGTGGAGTGCGTTGTAACGCAATAGCAGACTTTCAATGCACATTTCCGCTCGTTACAGAATGAACTCAACGCAAAGCGCTACTTGCGGACATTCCGGCCGTCTGCCCGTCATGTGTACCAGTCGCTCAGGTAAACGATTATAGAACAGGCATTTTAACCGCACGTTGGTCTGCCGCGACAGTGAACATACACGAACGGGCGCAGTATTGAAGAACCCAAATACTATAACAACTGCATGCGAGCGGCACACTTCCATTGGCATTATGCACAGTGACAGTTCTTACTCACTTGGGTGTTCCGGTCGTGGAGAAACGAGTTCTGCGTTTTACGGAGGTGGCAAGCAAATTAACTAGATGCAACGATGTGTTTGTAACCGCGTTTACACGCAGTGAAATTTTCCGGGTTATGCATTCATACCCGGTGAAGATAGTATCGATGTAGCATAACTTATATTAAACCAGCGTAAACGAGAGCAACGAATACGTCGCTGCTATCTTATTAGAATCGTAACGCGAAACAAGAATATAATTGTTACGGCTAAATAGCAGTTGACATTCCTACACGGGGCAAAATCACACACTAGCTTCACTGGATTGGGAAAGATGTTGCGATTGTTAGGTTTCAAATGCATACCGCTGCACAATAGTATTTTCGTTCTTACAGGGCTTACCAAAACGACAACGACCTTCCCGCGACGGGACGTTTCGACCAAAAAACTCAGGAAAGTATGCACGAGTATAAGTGTGGGGACAAAGGTATAAGCAGCACGAGCAAGGACGAATTCGACGACTACGACTATATCGACGACTACCAGCTTAGATTTAAACGAGAGATCAACGAATACAGCGATAACGTCACTTATAGTAACAACTCAACAGTCGATGAAGCCAATCTCGAGCAAGAAATCGGAAAGAGCAGTAAGTAAATATAGCTCTCTCGTTCCCTTGCTTATCGCTTCAGATCGTAGTGTTCGAATGGATTTTCAAAGTTTTTGTTGTGTTCATAGAAGGGATTAAGATCTTGACTCGTTCTACTGTGTTCTAATTCTAGGCCACACTAATTACACATACCGGTATAGACCCGTGAAAGCTCGTAGTAAACGCAGCGGTGTGTGAAGCGATATATTCGCATGACGGAACACTATTTGCAGCCTATTTATATAGTCAATTCTATACCAAATTTGAGAAAGCGACAAATAATGGTACACACGTGACTCGTTACGGTAACGCAACAAAGATTTGTCCCAAATTCTATCATTTAAGCATTGTCATGGCTGCAAACGTTTCTCGCAAAACTAGAGCGTTGTGCATAGCCGAGACAAATATGTGAGTGCTTTGCACGAGGATCTTTTATTTATAGTAACGTGACGTTGTACGCTTATTATAATATCAGGAGTACGTGCATTAGAGACTCTAATCTTATATGGTGCAACAGACAGTGGCGTAGCTAGGATTTTTCCAGCGGGGGGCACTGGGGGGCCTTACATTTTCGTGGGGGGGGGCACAATATATAACTCTTTCTTTGTATTTATTACTGTTCTAACGGCATGTTTTCAATTCAATTTTTTTTTTATCAAGCATGACTTTTTATGTGGGGGGCGCACCTGGGGGGCACAGCAAATTTGTGGGGCACGTCGCCCCCCAGGCCCCCCGTAGCTACGCCCCTGGCAACAGAGTATTAGAGGTGTCATAATATAGATGACACTCCTGATAATATTACACATACACACATGCCAGCGCGCGCAAGCAGCATATATATATTCTATTCTATGATATTATACAATGCACCAGAAAGAAGCAATACAATATGGGCGGATTTTATACATTATATGATATGATATATTATTGAGATATTCTTACCAGATATCATCTGTCGTAAATGCATTTTCCGTACTTCCTTCATCACGCGGCCGGTTTTTGTGCAACTTGGCATGAAATATCACATCAAACCCATGTATAAATCTCTAATCTGCCGCGGCTAGGCAATTTTTATAGGTTAGTGACAAATGAGAGGCTTGCACAAGTAAAAAGTACGGCACGCAAACTTACTGGCTGCATATGCTAATCGCCTGCAAGTCATATATCGCCTGATACCTGCTGATTCTGAAACTCTTTTCAACGCTAGTGAGCCAATACTTGATAACAATTCGTACGCGCATGCTGCACATTAACGTTTTGAGGAAAAAATAACTGCCGTTAAAATTTTCTTCGCTCAAAGCATTAGAATTAATTGAGTCTGTAATCACTGCACATGAAAGTTACGGCTCTGTGCGTGTATATAATGTCTGATATCTGACTGTTATAGAGAGAGCAGCGGATCCTTATGACAACAGTCGATGGTGGTTTATATGTGATTTGTTGTGGGAAACGAAAAACCAGGAGGATACTCAACATACCGTTAGCTACTTGGAAACAAGGTAATCCCTCGTGTAATACAAATTAAACTACATCTGCGTGTTGAACTAGTGGACAAATATTTACTGCGCAATATATGTAATTATTGGCTTCATATTTCTTCACACGTTAATTGTTCAGTAATAAATAATAATAGTAATTAGTCATGCGCCACATAATCACTCCTTTTATGCAACATCATATTATATAAAAGATGTTCATATAGCATATTATGCTACATCGTCTTATATGATCAGATTTTCTCATAGCATATCATGCTACATAGTCTTATATGATCAGATTTTCTCATAGCCTTTCATGCTACATCGTCGAGTATTCTCATTATCAGCATTCATCAAGCAGGTATTCTCATGAAACATCGTGTTACATAATTAGGTTCACCATTAGTGCAACACGCTACGTAATCGAGTACTCGTCCTAAGATACAGGTGGCGCTAGATGTTAGCTTTCGATCATCACATGTTGTATAGTTATTTGACACCACCACGCCATGTGTCGTCTTCAGAGTGTGAGTCATTTTATCAGCACATTGCGTACACCAGCACTCCGAGCTCCTGTTATTCACATCATATGCATGTTGGTTTTCTCTTTACGGGGAAAGCTCGGAATATTAAGCATCCCACTATTGCACCATGCACGAGCACATGCGCGTCAATTACAAATAGACTCAATTACCGACATCTACCGACAATATCGTACAAGGAAACATAGACATATGTACCAACTATCGTACCTAACAATTCTAAACCTATTTTACGTTTGACATCGAATAGGATATAGCACGCCCTACAACTTAAAAGTCGATTAATTAACGTCAAAATTTAAACAGCCAATTATTTGAAGTCAGAGGAACCACCTTTACATGAAAAAATAGGGAGTCCCTCCTAGAAGGGGTACACGGTCCCTTGATTCCTTAATGTTTATGCATTTTCTCCTTTGTTCCCCATTAATAAAATAACTTGTTCTCGAAAACGTTTTGGTTACTGTTCTATAGCACACACACAGGCACGCACGCACACACACAGGCACATGCACTTGGAGCATTTCAATACAATATAATGCTAAATAAATACGAAATCTATTTACTACCAAAGTCTTAATGTTTCTTTACTCTCTTTCACCTATTATTGCCGACAAGCCGTGCTGCAAATGCTCCAGCCACTGCAACACACGCCCACCACACGCACGCTGCTGCACGCTACTGCACACTTACACATAGATATAGAGTGTGCATAATAATAGGTGAAAGAGAGTAAAGAAACATTAAGACTTTGGTAGTAAATAGATTTTGTATTTATTTAGCATGCTCCAAGTGTCTGTGCACACAGGCACACACGCAGGCACACACGCAGGCACGCACGCAGGCACATATGCAGGCACACACGCAGGCACGATATTTCAACCAATCATCCAAATGCTATTCAACCCCTTCAGTAGTAGTAATAAGTAATAAACTTGAGTTTAATATACATGCGCGTACATGGTTAAACGTGAAATACCTATAAAGCGTTCAACAAATGCATGGCTATACGTTTGTAAAAAAAACGCTGTTTAGAGTTGATAATCATTTCATGCTAGATCCTAAAAAAATACCACTATAATGAAACTTTCATCTACGGCATTTTTGTTCGACCAACGTATAATTACTACAAAAAATGATAATTTAGTAAACGAACCTAAACTTTTATGGAACCAAATTTCACAACCTTATTTTAAATGTTACGTAGTGGTTAATAAAAAGTTTTAGGCAAACGTTTGTTAAGAACCGACATGTTACGTTACTATCAACGTTTAGTGAACGTTAATAAAACAATTTTGGCAAACGTTTCTCAATAACTTAAATATAACCTTATTACAAACGTTTTACTAATCGTAATAAAACGTTTTTAACAAACGCTATTAAATAACATAAATTTAAATAAGCAGTTCATGTTGCATTTAGTCTGTCTTCTTTGTTGGTTTTTGTGCATTCTATATATATAAAGTTGTTCAGTCGATTGTGTTCGCGCATAACTAGAAAATTCCGCAGCCTAGAAGAAAACTAAATATATTTTCAGAATCAGCACGTCTGGGAGATGGTTCTGGCTCAAACAAAAGTTAAAAATTTATAAAAATTTTATTCATCAATAGATGGCGTACAGATTATAGCATTATACATCACAAACATGTGAATCCATGGTGCATAACCATAACGGCTCAGTAGCCGAATGCATACAGCATCGGATTCCTAAACCATTGATTCTGGGTTCGAATCCCACCTCTTACGGTAATAAACAGTTCAATTTGCAAAGTCCACTCTCACTCTCTACCCCTCCTACTATTAACCTTAGAACCAACGACCCGTAGGACCAACGACCCGTAAGATTATAGACCAGTACCCAATATTTTCATCTTGTGTTCCCACGATCCCGAAAATTATTTTCCAGTTTCTTTAATCCCCAAAAATATTTACCACTGTTCCCATATTTGTTTGGTATAGTAGAACCTCGCTAAATTGAACTCCCAAAGGAAGCAAAAAATGGTGACGCTTGAGTGAAAAGGACCTATAATTGTGGACCCTAATCGTCCCTACAGCACACGATGTTGAAATGACCCTGAAATACTTCAAAGTTTATTGTAAACAGTCTCAGAAAACTGTGAAAAAAATCGCAAAGATGATAAATTTGAGTTCCTTTGTTCCCAAAAATCTAATCAGCAGTTCCCTTGTTCTCTGAAAATAATTCGACAATATCCCCTGTTCGCGGAAAGTTAATGCTCTTGTTCTCTTGTTCCATAAAACCCTTGGGATGGGCGTAATAGGGTTGACAGTATATACAAGCTGGGATTTGCTTTATCACAATAATTGTTCGAATGAACTCAGATTGCCCTCTAGGATCTTAGCCAGTTTTATTAATCTTCTGAATCCCTCTCTAAAAAGCCTGGAGAATATGATGTGTCTTCAGATACCTAAATCTCTTCCACTTTCAGCTCTGCTAGATGTGATTATGCCTACACATATGGTGTCATTTCTGTATGCTGTTGTCGGTAGCTGTCAGTAGTTGTCGGTATAGTTATCGGCGTAGTAACAATCAGTAGCTTTTGGTGGCGTTCAGTGCGTAGTATATGACTATGCACATCTCACGATTCATCACTATAATCGTTTTTCCTCAAAGTTCTCGATCATTATCATTAGTTTTTTCTTCTTCTAAGAGTCGTGGGTTCATGTCCTATATATATAACAATAAACGCGTCGCGACCTGTTCGGAATTTTTCCCAGCCATTTTGTGGAATTTTTAATCCCTGTAGCTGTTCTATTTGCTAACACTCCCGAGCGCGGTTATAATCTGTGCGTTTCTTGTATTCGTTAGAGCTTTGTTCAGATCAGCATTGCGGACTTGGCTGCGCGCAGTGAATTACAATAGGCGTAAGAGTATTCTCACGATAACGGAGAACAGAAACTCGGGGAGGAAGGCAGATGTTAGCATCAGCTTCAAGCAGAGAATTCATGGCGATGGGAATCCATTTGATGGGAAAGGAAAGGTAATACGTACACGCATGCACGCACGCACGCGCGAACACACGCACGACCGCACACATGCACGCAAGAGCGCACATGCGCGCGCACACACACACACACACACACACACACACACACACACACACACACACACACACACACACACACACACACACACACACACACACACACACACACACACACACACACACACACACACCACACACACACACACACACCGCACACACACACACACACACACACACACACACACACACACACGCACACACGTACACATACACGCACAAGCGGTCGCACACATGCACACACGTGCGTACGCATGCTCAGAAGCATATTATACACACACATTTTACACTCGCGTACATGCACGCACTAATTCAACTTTAACCTACTTCGTCTTAGGTGTAATTAGTTCTTTTGACAGAAAACCCTTATAGAAAATCAAACTAAAATTTATTCTGGAATGAATTCGATCAATAACCCCGACTCCTCACTCAAAAATGCTCTTTCTTAGTAGCAATATAACTGCCCGATAACTGCACGCTTATCTTTGTCTGCAGGTGCTCGCGCACGCCTTTCTGCCATTTATCAGTGGTAAATGGGATGGCGAGCTTCATTTAGACAACGAAGAGGACTGGGACTTGCAAACATTAGAAGGTCGACTTATGAGCTATGTGATTCTGCATGAGACCGGCCATCTGTTTGGACTAAAGCATTCTAAAGACTTCAACGCAGTTATGTATCCATACATCGGCAGAAGACACGCCGGATTGAGGAGCTTACGGAACGACGATATACAGAAGATACGGGATAAATATCGTATGTAAAACGCGAGTTGATACATATCTGATTGACAAGAATATTAAGCCGTGAATAGACTAGACTGCAGGATTTAATCCTGCATCGGCGTAATTCAGACCGGACCGTGCTAAATCTCTATGCGTAAACACAAATTACTAGACCGATTAAGATATTTAGCTTTTCCTCGCTTTTCCTTCGAATGACGATCATAACTCGAGCTGAGTATTTTCGCTTAATGCAGGACATTCCGCTCTCAGTTGATCCTTCTAATTCATCTGACCAGGCGGATTATGTCATTTTTAGCTCGTCGTCGTCCCAGTAATATACTTGAATGTATATATTGCGCTTGAAAAACACAGCGGAATTTTTGTCCGGGCCGTGTACGGGATATTAGTGTTGAAGAATGACACGTATAGCTGGTATCACATTTTAAACGCGGGCATCGTTGCTGCGTTTGCTGTGCGAATGTGAATGTGTGCGTGCGCGCATGTTTGTGTGTGTGTGTGTGTGTGTGTGTGTGTGTGTGTGTGTGTGTGTGTGTGTGTGTGTGTGTGTGTGTGTGTGTGTGTGTGTGTGTGTGTGTGTGTGTGTGTGTGTGTGTAGAGAGAGAGAGAGAGAGAGAGAGAGAGAGAGAGAGAGAGAGAGAGAGAGAGAGAGAGAGAGAGAGAGAGAGAGAGAGAGAGAGAGAGAGAGAGAGAGAGAGAG
>NW_014577711.1:164740-175748 GCF_000485595.1 Priapulus caudatus
GAGAGAGAGAGAGAGAGAGAGAGAGAGAGAGAGAGAGAGAGAGAGAGAGAGTAGAAACCGGAGATAATGGGAGAAACACTGGGAGAGAGAGAGGAGAGGGAGAGCGAGCGAGAATGTACCACGAGACCTTGTGCATGTACGTTCTCAATATACTTGTTTGTAAGTCATTATACATGGTAAGTGTTTAATGGTGAGGATTCTACTGTTTTACAGCTATTCGATGGTGTGATAACCCGGACCGAGTTCCATTCGCTCCGAGATATCAGGACCGGTTACGAATCAACAGAGGCTACTACCGAAAGAAATGATATGCGAAAATATTTTAAATAAAAGTTCATTTAATCGCACCTTTAAATCGATAGAAAACGCACAACTCGTTCTCATTATAAAGGGCCAGAAAGATTTGTTCACCCGAGCTATTTACGTGCTGACCGCCTGTGTTTGGAAGCATAATATTAAGATGTTATAAATTATCTAATTAACTACGTGTTATTTTACTGTGTATAGTGTATGGAATATATTATATAAATGTAACGTGTTTTCCTAATTGCAAATACGTACGCCGCTAAACTGTTTGTAGCATACGTTATTATATTTATTTAACTTAATTATAACCTATGCGTATTTACCTGTACGCCATATCGTGCTTGACAATTTTATTAGCGGTAGTGATAGAATTTAGGTATTAATAAACGTGTTATTAATTAATAAATAATTTTGCTAAAAATTGCAATGTTTAAATTTTTATATGCTATGATGAAACCAAGAGATTACAGACTAGGCGATTTTACTCTTATATATACAAACATAATATACAATCTGTAGTCAATACGGCAGATTTGTTCTTGTTTGTTTTTACTATGCAAAAGCGCGGAAGAGATAGATAGATGGATGGATGGATGGATGGATGGATGGATGGATGGATGGATGGATGGATGGATGGATGGATGGATTGATGGATGGATGGATGGATGGATGGATGGATGGATGGATGGATGAATGGATTGATGGATGGATGGATGGATGGATGAATGGATGGTATGTGGATGGATGGATGGATGGATGAATGGGTTATGGATGATGAATGGATAGATGGAGATGGATGATGGATGAATGGATAGATGGATAGATGGCTGAATGGATGGATGGATGGATGGACGGATGAACAAATGAATGGATAGATGGATGAATGGATAGATAGATAAATAGATAGATAGATAGATAGATGGATGGATGGATAGATAGATAGATAGAGAGATAGGTAGATAGATATATAGATAGATAGATAGATAGATGGATCGATCGATCGATTGATCGAGAGATAGATAGATATCTACGTTCGCACGCACGCGTGGCTTGCAACATCTCCGTATTATTACTGGCCCATTACAACCACATAGGTGCCAAGAAATGAGATAGTCCTATTTTTTATTTACCTGTCCGACCGATTTCACAGAAAATGGACCGATAGGCACGTGAAAATACTGACTACCCGTACCTACACGTGAGCAGAATCTATCAAGCGAGCAAATCAAGCAACGAACGTTAGGTTTGTGAAATAAAAAGCCACTGTCCTGTGTATCCTCGCGTTTGAATATTTCATTTCTAGGACGAAGAGAGTGACACTATGCAAAATATTTTCAACTCGATATTTTGCTGCATTTGACTGGGGCGGCTATCTCTCTCTGTATGCGATCTGTTGTCGCCGGGAGTGGCATGCGTGAAGCCTACCAGGACAAAAAGGTATCATTAACTTTAAGAGTAGAATTTATTAACTTTTTAATGATTTGAGCATTAAAAACTTAATAGCTGTATCATCAACTTGTCCAATGATTTGATTCTTAAAGATAATGATTTTAACATTAAAGTTTAATGGTAATTCGCCGCCATTTAATAGTTTGATTCTTAAAGATAATTGATTTTGAAACTTAAAGTTAATGGTAATTTCGCCGCATTTAATAGTTTGATCTTTAAGATAATGATTTTGACAATTTAAAACGTTAATGGTAATTTCGCCGCATTTAATAGTTTGATTCTTAAAGATAATGATTTGAACATTAAAGTTAATGGTAATTTCGCCGCATTTAATAGTTTGATTCTTAAAGATAATGATTTGAACATTAAAGTTAATGGTAATTTCGCCGCATTTAATAGTTTGATTACTAAATTTAATGAATCAATCACCACTAATATCGATTCTTAAAATATAGTAACTCCAATAATAACACACCAATAAAAGTTTGCCAGCGCGGGAATCGATCGTCCAGAATTGCAGTTCGACCAGGACATCCGACGCGTGTATTTTTACCGTACCACGCATGCACTGCAGACAGTAGTCACAGTACACAAGTTAACCTGGCAATATATGCACAGTTATTATGTAACTAACTGTAGACCGACTCGGCTATCTTATATATACAAGCCCAAATACCGTCTATGGTGTGGTGGCGATTTTAGCATTTAATTAGTCGTACGGGTAAAATACACCGCCCCCCGACCCCCTAGTTTATTTCTCTTTCATGCACTGATATTATCCACTTTGTTGTGAATGAGACACCGGTTTATTGAAATGTTGCATTATGTAGTTCTGCATGTTGTTCCAAATATTCTTGCACATTATTTCCATAAATATGGTGTCTCTAATTGGTTGAGCATTAATCTAGTAATCAAAGATAATGATCAAACAGACTTAAGAGTTAAACCATAAAAGTTGGTAGTTGATCCTTTTCAGGTTGATAGTTTGAGCATTAACTTGGTGATCAAAGATGATGATCAAACTGAAATAATGACTTTTTAACATTAAGTTAAGAGTCGATCATTATCTTTCCAGTGATTCTTAAACCTCTTTAATAGTTGATTATTAAGTTCATGATGTCATTGTGAGATGAATTTATTGATCAACTGGCCAAGTTGATAGTAAATTTAATTTAGTTTAATTCTCAGAACTCTTAACTTTAATGATTTGATTATTAAGTTAATAATTCTACTATTAAAGTTTAATGATACATTTTTTCCTGGGTACGTTTTTGCGTTAAATGACGCTGCAAAGTTACTACTTCACATCTGTCTCGGGAAAAGCTCGTTTATAGGAGAAAATATAGAAGAATGTTTGGGAATTTTTCGGTACAACATTGGATCGAATGGTCATATTTAAAAAAAATTACTTTATGTAAGCAATGTATCAAAGCAAAGCATGGATTATTAAAACGATTACAGAAACGCGATTTTGTTTAACGCGATTTTGTGAAACGCCATGTTAGCTGGATCTTATATAAATCAATTAAAATAAATCGTAAACGAGTTTTAATTTTAAAATGATAATTTTTATTCGTATATAACGCATACGTTTACCACATTTTGGTTTAGTGTTGGGTTGTTTGAGACTTAAATAAGACCGTGCGAAACAGAAGGAAGTTAAAAGTATTGAATAAAAAAATACAAGCATACGAAAACCATCCGAAAACGAAACAAAAATATCATAACAGCTTACGAAGACTGAGACAAGTTAACTGATGGTTTTATGTAGCTTAGGACATAGCTTATTTGGCCTGGGAGCGCGGTTTGTGTTCTGTGTTGTTGACGTTAAACAATTTGTCGTTGACCATGTAATAGTATATATACATTTATCTATACATATATATCAAGAGTCCATAATAGAAATCTGTCCGGGGATATTGCGCATGCGCGAGCACCGTTTAAGGCGTGTAGTACGGACTATAGAAAACTGCATAATATAGCTTGCTGTGGAAGAGAGGGGCAAGAGACTGAAGAAAAGCGGCAAGAAAGATAGCTGAGGAGCGGTGGAAGAAGAATTGGGCTGAGCAAGGCCGTACGCAGGAAATTTTCTGTAGGGGGGCAAATACGCAGGAAATTTTCTGTAGGGGGGCAAATACGCAGGAAATTTTCTGTAGGGGGGGCAAAGGTACTCCCCACGCCCTCTATTGCCCTATTTGTCCCATTAAAAGGCATACTCTGAAAATCTCTAGGGGGGGCAACTGCCCCTTCTGCCCCCCCGCTGCGTACGGCCCTGGGGCTGAGCGAGGGACAGAAGAGACAATATGGGAAGTACGGTAGGGGGTGAAGTAGACGTTTTGCACCCTACAGGCTAGGGCGCTCTACTAATCATAAACACAGGTGTACTGACAACAATTAATTACATAAATATATGCTGAGATACCCCCTAACCATATTAAATGCATATTCATCACAAAATATAGCTCCTCTGATAAAACATTGCGCATCCGTCAACACACTAACGTAGCCAGATTATGTACTGACTGGTATATGCAGATGGTACCTTACATAAAAATCTTCTTCCTATGTTTTAAGGGATGTCTAATAATAAAATGTTATTATATAAATCTATTCTAGGATAGCTGCTCTTCATTTTAAATGCATAATCCTGGCAAAATATGATTTTTCTCGGGAGACATTGCGCATGCGCGAGCACCGGTTCCAGCGTACAGTTCGGATTAAAGAAAACTGCGTAATATAGCTTGATGTGGGAGAGAGGGGTAAGAGCCAGAGGAAAAGCGGCAGGGAAGATAGCTGGGGTGGTAGAAGAAGAATTAGGCTGAGCGAGGGACAGGAGAGACAATAATTATGGGAAGTACGGGAGAGGGTAAAGAAGCTTTTTTGCACCCTACAGGCTAAGGCGCCCTCCTAATTATAAACACAAGTGTACTGATAATAATTAATTACATAAATCGATGCTGAGATAGCCCTTAACCATGTTAAATGCATATTCATCACAAAATATAGTTCCTCTGGTATGAGATTGCGCATGCGTCAACACACTAACATAGCCAGATCATGTACTGACTGGCATATGCAAAAGGCACCTTACATGCAGCGTCTTCTTCTTATGTCTTAAGGGATGTCTACTGATAGAATGTTATTATATAAGTTCATGCTAGAAAAGCTCCTCTTCATTTTAAATGCATAATCTTTGCAGATTCTTCTTCTTCTCGGGAGATATTGCGCATGCGCGAGCACAGTTACAGGCGTACAGTTCGGACTAAAGCCATCTGTATAATATAGCTAGCTATGGGAGAGAATTCTTCTCGGGAGATATTGCGCATGCGCGAGCACAGTTACAGGCGTACAGTTCGGACTAAAGCCATCTGTATAATATAGCTAGCTATGGGAGAGAGGGGCAAGAGACAGAGAAAAAGCGGCAGGGCAGATAGCTGAGAGGCGGTAGAAGAAGAATTAAGCTGAGCGAGGGACAGGGGAGACAATATGGGAAGTACGGGAGGGGGTGAAGTAACCGTTTTGCACCCTACAGGCTAGGGCGCTCTCCTAATTATAAACACAAGTGTACTGATAGCAATTAATTACATCAATCTATGCTGAGATACGCCCTAACAATATTAAATGCATATTCATTACAAAATATAACTCCTCTGGTAAGATATTGCGCATGCGTCAACACACTAACATAGCCAGATCATGTACTGACTGGCATATGCAAAGCGCACCTTACATGCAGCGTCTTCTTCCTATGTCTTAAGGGATGTCTACTGATAGAATGTTATCATATAAGTTCATGCTAGGATATAGCTCCTCTTCATTTTAAATGCATAATCTTTGCAGATTATGATTCTTCTCGGGAGATATTGCGCATGCGCGAGCACAGTTACAGGCGTACAGTTCGGACTAAAGCCATCTGTATAATATAGCTAGCTATGGGAGAGAGGGGCAAGAGACAGAGGAAAAGCGGCAGGGTAGATATAGCTGGGGGCGATAGAAGAAGAATTTGGCTGAGCGAGGGACAGAGGAGACCATGGGAAGTACGGGAGGGGGTGAAGAAGCCGTTTTGCACCCTACAGGCTAGGGCGCTCTCCTAATTATAAACACGAGTGTACTGATAGAAATTAATTACATAAATCTATGCTGAGATACGCCCTAACAATATTAAATGCATATTCATTACAAAATATAACTCCTCTGGTAAGATATTGCGCATGCGTCAACACACTAACATAGCCAGATTATGTACTGCCTGGCATATGCAGAGGGCACCTTACATGCAAGGTCTTCTTCCTATGTCTGAAAGGATGTCTACTGATAGAATGTTATCATATAAATCCATGCTAGGATAGCTGCTCTTCATTTTAAATGCATAATTTTTGCAAACGATTATTTTACTCGGGAGATATTGCGCCTGCGCGAGCACCGGTTCCGGCGTACAGTTCGGATTAAAGAAAACTGCGTAATATAGCTTGCTGTGGGAGAGAAGGGTAAGCGACAGAGGAAACGCGGCAGGGAAGATAGCTGGGAGGCGGTAGAAGAAGCATTAAGCTGAGCGAGGGACAGGGGAGACAATATGGGAAGTACGGGAGGGGGTGAAGAAGCCGTTTTGCACCCTATACAGGCTAGGGCGCTCTTCTAATTATAAACACAGGTGTACTGATAACAATTAATTACATAAATCGACGCTGAGATACCCCTTAACCATGTTAAATGCATATTCATCACAAAATATAGTTTCTCTTGTAAGATATTGCCCATGCGTCAACACACTAACATAGCCAGATCATGTACTGACTGGCATATGCAAAGGGCACCTTACATGCAGCGTCTTCTTCCTATGTCTTAAGGGATGTCTACTGATAGAATGTTATTATATAAGTTCATGCTAGGATAGCTCCTCTTCATTTTAAATGCATAATCTTTGCAGATTATGATTCTACTCGGGAGATATTGCGCATGCGCGAGCACCGTTACAGGCGTACAGTTCGGACTAAAGCCATCTGTATAATATAGCTTGCTATAGGAGAGAGGGGCAAGAGACAGAGGAAAAGCGGCAGGGTAGATATAGCTGGGGGCGATAGAAAAAGAATTAGGCTGAGCGAGGGACAGAGGAGACCATGGTAAATACGGGAGGATATGGATTAAGTAGCCGTTTTGCACCCTACAGGCTAGGGCGCTCTCCTAATTATAAACACAGGTGTACTGATAACAATTAATTACATAAATATATGCTGAGATACCCCCTAACCAAATTAAATGCATATTCATCACAAAATATAGCTCCTCTGGTAAGACATTGCGCATCCGTCAACACACTAACGTAGCCAGATTATGTACTGACTGGTATATGCAAATGGTACCTTACATGCAAGATCTTCTTCCTATGTCTTAAGGGATGTCTAATGATAGAATGTTATCATATAAATCCATTCTAGGATAGCTCCTCTTTATTTTAAATGCATAATCTTTGCAGATTATGATTCTTTTCGGGAGATATTGCGCATGCGCGAGCACCTCCGGCGTACAGTTCGGATTAAAGAAAACTGCGTAATATAGCTTGCTGTGGGAGAGAGGGGTAAGAGTCTGAAGAAAACCGGCAGGGAAGATAGCTGAGGAGCGGTAAAAGAAGAATTAGGCTGAGCGAGGGACAGCGGAGACAATATGGGAAGTAAGGGAGGGGGTGAAGTAGCCGTTTTGCGCCCTACAGGCGCTCTCAGAATTATAAACACAGGTGTACTGATAGCAATTAATTACATAACTTTGTGTGAGTACGGACTGGCATATGCAGAGGGTACCTTTCATGCAAGGTCTTCTTCCTATTTCTTAAGTGAGGTCTACTGATAGAATATTATCATATAAATCTATGCTAGAATACCTCCTCTCTATTTTAAGTGCATAATGTTTGAAAAATATACTTCTTCTCGAGAGTGTTTTTCGTGTTATTCTTACTTCTCTTTATACTTGTTGTTTGTGTACAGCGGCGTGCGTGCGGTATACTTGTGTGCTGCAGATGAGCACTTGAATGGCATTCACAGGAATTTATCGGAAATAATAGGCGAAAGAGAGTAGACTAGTACATACATTTCGTGTTTTTTACCGTCATTTTACTATTGAAACTTTCCAAGTGCCTGCGCCCTCGCTGGACAGATGTGACGTCACGCGCGAGTAATCGCCCACAGCATTTGTTATTGGAGCGCGGTAATTTCGCATACGTTAGCGCCATGTAACAACATTACTGCGTGATGATTCTGACAGATTATTGGAACGACTAGAAGAATACAAATATATCTATCACACAATGAAGTGTGACTGGGTTATTTTGACATTTTAAAGTTCGACACAATTCTTTTAAGGCTAACCCAGCGCATAAACAACGCTACATATAGCAGTTCCTCCAACGACATGTACATGTGCTGAGATACGTTGGCAAAACGCATAATCGCTTCCTAAGATATAAGCATAAAAGCCCAAATCTGTTTTCGCAATTATATCCCAGCGGGGATTGTTTGCGGAATAGCTCTCAATTCATCAAATTCGGCAATTCGAGCGTGATTCCCTAGTTAACACATTAATGATCCATTATCCAATCATCATTGTATCCTTGCGACGTATATCCGTATCCTTGCATCCGCTTCCGCGCACCGCTGTTTGTGTCAAGTATTCTGTTGTTCTGTGTTCTGTTGTTGTTTTGTATTAATCTAAAGACTATAGATAGTATAGACTATTATTATATTGAGGAGCTTTCACCACCACGGAATAAAGACTACCATTAATTCGCAGATGGTATATATAATGGTATAAACAGAATGTCCGTGGCCGTGTTTAATTGATGTGATTACTGTTAGCATCCATGTGTTACAATCAAATCCGGTATACACGCTAAGAGTAAGAGCTGGTCGATATGGCCGAGCGCTCAAGGCGCTATCTAGCGGTGTGTGAGCTAAGCACGGTGGCTTCACACTCCGCGCTTCGACCCATGTCGACGAGTGTCCTCATCTAGCGACATTAACCACGTCCTATTGACTTCTACTTGTCTGCCATTGATTGTGTGACCTCTTTATATGCATGCGAGCGTGAGACCAAGTGTGACCGTGAGGGTGTGTATGCGCGCGTGCGTGTGGGTGCGTTCGCGCGTGTGTGCGCGTGCATACGTGTGAGTGTGTGAGTGTGAGGGTGTGATGATGCGCGGGTTTGAGTGGGAGTGTGAGGGTGTGATGATGCGCGGGGTACGCGTGTGAGTGTGAGGGGGTGATGATGCGCGGGTTTGAGTGTGAGTGTGAGAGGGTGATGATGCGCGGGTTTGAGTGTGAGTGTGAGGGTGTGATGATGCGCGGGTTTGAGTGTGAGTGTGAGGGTGTGATGATGCGCGGTTTGAGTGTGAGTGTGAGGGTGTGATGATGCGCGGGTTTGAGTGTGAGTGTGAGGGTGTGATGATGCGCGGGTTCGCGTGTGAGTGTGAGGGTGTGATGATTCGCGGCGGGTTTGAAGTGTGAGTGTGAGGGTGATGATGCGCGGTTCGCGTGTGAGTGTGAGGGTGTGATGATGCGCGTGTTTGAGTGTGAGTGTGAAGGGTGTGATGATGCGCGGGTTTGAGTGTGAGTGTGAGGGTGTGATGATGCGCGGGTTTGAGTGTGAGTGTGAAGGGTGTGATGATGCGGCGGGTTCGCGGTGTGAGTGTGAGGGGTGATAATGGCGGGTCGCCAGTGTGCATAGACGGCGATGGTGAACTTCTGAAGTAGAGTAGAGGCGTTAGAGATTCTGAAAATCAATGGCACAGCAATACTTTTATTGCTTGCCGCAACTTCTTCAACGTTTTGTCGCTTTTTTACATCAATGATCTACAGACGGCACCTGTCGGCTGAACATTAGGCAAACGAGAGTTGTCATCGAATTATATTATAATATATAATATATTTCTATATATTATTTATATAATTAATTATATTATATATCTCAGGAGTAGATAATACGTCCCTATTATTCTAATCCTGATATATATATATATCTATATTTTTTATTATTATATTATTATATAATACTCTATATACTCCTGAGATAATATATAATACTATATATATATTATATATATACTATATTATATTATATGGAGAGCTTATTTGAAAGACTGCCTATGTCCATTTGGAGAAATGAAGAAAAACACAAAAACCGTTATTTGACAATTATTTAACATGTTTTCAGGGCTGATAGATATAAGCTAATTTTGCAATAATGGTTTTGAATGTAAGGTAAACATGATTTATGATAGGGTCTTTTAGGCTGAGAAATAGATATATATCTATATATATATATATATATATATATCTTCTATTATGGACTCTTGATATATATCTATATAGATACTGTATACGTGTATGATATGATGAGGACGATACTATATAATGTGCCATGGTAGCAGAATCTCTCTATTCTGATTTTTTTAAATTCTTGAAAATGGTTCCGGAATAGGTGACGCTTTTAGCACTGATAACAGCATACATAATGATAATACAGCATGCTCTGAAATAAATACAAAATAATTTAATAAATAAAAATAGTTTGTTATCATAAAGTTACCACATTAACGAAGTTGTATATGTTTAAGAAAATTTAATACAAACAACTATTTATATAAAGGCAAAAGCGTCGCAGGCTGAATTAGTTGCGAATCAGCATCTAAATCAGTGCTTAGCGTGGCGGGAAAATCCTTTTTGTGTTATTAGTTTCTGTGTGCAAATTGTGCTTCCAGATGATTATTATTCTATTAGTTCTCGCATCTTATTTTTTTAATTTGCAGNGAGGGTGTGATGACTGCGCGGGTTGCGTGTGAGTGTGAGGGTGTGATGATGCGCGGGTTTGAGTGTGGAGTGTGAGGGTGTGATGATGCGCGGGTTTGAGTGTGAGTGTGAGGGTGTGATGATGCGCGGGTTTGAGTGTGAGTGTGAGGGTGTGATGATGCGCGGGTTCGCGTGTGAGTGTGAGGGGGTGATAATGCGCGGGTTCGCGTGTGCATAGACGCGATGGTGAAACTTACTGAAGTAGAGTAGAGCGTTTAGAGATCTGAAAAATCCATGGCACACAATAATTTTATTGCTTCTCCCCTTCTTCAACGTTTTGTCGTTTTTACATCAATGATCTACAACGCACCTGTCGGCTGAACATTAGGCAAACGAGAGTTTGTCATCGAATTATATATATATATATATATATATATTTCTATATATATATTATATATATATATATATATATATATATC